>NW_013667059.1:122652-135243 GCF_000517525.1 Limulus polyphemus
AAAGATTAACATTCTGATAAAGGAGGATAGAAAGAATTGTAGAGAATGTATTAAAGATTAACATTCTGATAAGCGAGAGTTAGAAAGAGTTATTGGAGAAAAAAATCAGCCAGAATGTTAGTTAGTAACAACTGACACAGTGGCTCTTTGAGTTCTGGCTGGACATGGAGAAGTGGCTATTATACTGCGAATTGTAAAGTCCAAGGTTAGAGGGATGGTACGTTGCTTTCCATACTCAGAAATGTCAGTTGTAGGAGTGCTATGACTATGATTGTGGTGCTGACCGGTCTCCATCCTCCTCTGGCCAGAAGTTCTAAATTATGGATGGCAATTCCTGAACCTTGCAGCCAATGATATGACCATTTATCCCATGTATGGCAACCCTCCCTGTGACAAGCTGTTCTAAATCATGGATACCTGAACCTTGCAGCCTCTGATATGAACATTTAGCCCATGTGTCGTAGCCCTCCCTCTGGCCAGCTGGTCTAAATTAAATTTGCTATGCAGCCTCTGAAATGGCCATTTAGACCATGTGTAGCATTAGGTTGCATTCATGTTCGAAACACCAGAATATCCAATACCTTAAAGTGCTTTTAAAAAAAAATAGTGTTTTCTTCTATTTAAGTTTATCCTATTGTCTTTTTGGTAGTGTTATTACAAAACGTTTCAGATGTGACTTACAGTGTGTAATTCATTCATTTCAAGTATTACAAAAATCAAAAGATAATTCACCTTCAGTTGTTTGATTTCCAGCTACTTTATAATTGTTTTAAGTTCTTTGCTTTCTAGGTACTGTAATATATTTATTTTATAGGGCTATCTTTAAAATTATCAAACATATTTAATTAGACAATTTTATGAAGTATAAAAAGATAATTAAACAATACCTTGCTTTGCCCAACAGATAGAAGATCTTTCCAGGAAAGTTGTCGAGTTGGAACGTGCTGAAAGAACGTCTCGTACAATATCCATTACTGGCCGCCAGGAAATGTATGGTCTGCGAACCCAATTGGAGCATTCGGAGCATGTGCAGAAAGCCAACCTGGGGGCGTTGCGAGCAGACTATGAAGACCGTATTGTAATGATGGGCGGCGAGATTGAAAAAATGGGAAAAGAAATCATGAACTTGACCAAAGAAAGGGACCATTACCGAGAGAAACTAGCGCAGGCCGAGAAATCGTTAGGAGAATTAAAAAGCGACTCCATGCGGCGTGAGAGGAGCAAGCTAATATTTGAGGTAAGTCCACTTAAAGATAGAGAGGTATTCTGTATAATTTCCAAATTTCTTTGTTAAAAACTTGTTATAGCGACAGTTAAAGAACTTTAATTGTCCTGTTCTGTGTCAGTAAGCCTTAGAACATAAAGTCCAAACAAAATGAAATAGGAGACGAGAAATATATTTTTTCTAACGGTTCTCTTTTTAATGCTTTCATTGTCATTGGAGAAATGAGTTAGTGAGAGAAGTGGTCTATTGTTTGTCAGTTCGTAATGGATCAGAGAATTACTCTAGTCGTTAGGAAATTATTAGAGGGTTCGGAGAACACTTAGCTTGGCGTGGTTTTGAATTTCGTGCAAAACTACACGAGGACTATCTGCAGTCCCTAATTAATCAGTGAAAAACTAGAAGGAAGGCAGCTAGTCATCACCACCCACCGCCAACTCTTAGGCTACTCTTTTACCAACGAATAGTGGGATTGACCGTCATATTATAACGCCCCCACGACTGCAAGGGCGAGCATGTTTGGTGTGACGGGGATTCGAACCCGCGACCTTCATATTGTGAACGGGATATAAAATACAGGCGTTTAGCAGAAGAAACAAAATTGAAAGATATAAAAGAAACAAGTAAACCGAAAGAGAGGAGAAGGAGGAAAATTTATTGCCAGTACGAAACAAACCAGTCATTTAACAAAATGTAATTCTATCTTCAACTGTGGGAAGTGGAGAGACAGTTATGTTGATTATGTTATGAGGTACCAGCTATAACTACTGTAGTCGGGTATCAGGTTTATTGTGACACTTGTAAGAATAACCAAAGCTGGCAAGTGTTGTAGATAAGAAGTTAGTCTAGATATGTACACTGACGCGCTAGATGTGGGTCTCGACAATGTGGATAGATTGGCTTATTGGGACACCTAGCAGTAGTATGAGTTGTAGCAAAGACTTCTCTCAAACCTCTACTCCATGTTGTTGTCTGAAGGTGTAAGAACAGTGAAACACAATATTATCAATAACTTTACTGCTGTCAACCAGAACCTTCGTTGTGTAAATCAGATCATTGATGCAGATGACACATCGAATAGAAATTCGATCGTCTAGGAACTCGGATATGATTTATGTTTGAGTAACACTTGGATCCACACCTCGAATAACATCAGAAAACAAAGAAGTGATAGTGGTTGTTTCTTCAGAGCTGGGAAACCAAACTTCTGGATAGGTAACAGGTAATACCAACCTTTTTCAAAAGAACTTCACAGTGTTGAGAATTAGATGCCAATCTTACTATTATGGGATGAGTTGCTGAACGTCAGTGTGTAGGCATTATTCTAGAAATAGAGAAATCTGGAGAAACCAGTAGCTACAGGTGAACTGACTGAAGCTAGAACAGAAGGCGATATAGAGAATGTAGAAAAGCACCGAGCCTTGGGAAAGAAAATTTTTCTGAAACTCAATTTATATATGCAGTATAATACACGATAAGTTACGATATATAACCCGAAAGGTGGAGAAGCATAAGAAAGCAATAGGTCTAAAATATAAGATAAATATACGTAAGCTGCAGAAGTATTTTTTTATATTTCTCTTCAATTATTCATTTCAGATTCAAAATTATTGGCGTTTCAAAATAACATTTCAGGTCTATTTCCCACGAATCACTTCCAAAGAGGCCTTTCTTTAACCATAACTCATCATATATAAATAGAGTTTCAGATAATCATTTCTTTCTCATCGTCCAGCTCATGTTTTGAGTTCTGGTACTGAACACATGTTATAGTATAACATTCTCAGAGTTACTGTTTAAATATTGAACATATGTTATAGTATAACATTCTCAGAGTTACTGTTTAAACGCCAAAAGGTATTAACGACGAACCGAGTTTGGGAAACAAAACACAGATCTGAAATGCCCTCATTTTGTATCCGATAAGAGAGTTGTGGAAAAAACTGTCATTTACGTGATTATTATCGTGAATTTTACTTTGCCAACTTTTGGCGTTGCAACTATAAAATGTAGTTCTGTTTCAAGAATGGTAAAGAAAATATGTAAACAAAATCATCTGTTTGATAATAAAGGTGCCGTGCTTATATAGTGTCTGTTTGATATTAAAGGTGCTGTATTTATAAATCGTCGTTTCATAATAAAGGGTCCACGTGTAAACAGTGTCTAATAGAAAATAAAAGTGTCACGTTCATAGAATGCCTGTTTGATAATTATGAAGCTGTGTAAATACATTGTTTTTATGATAACTAAGGTGTTTGGATTATACATTATATATATGATAATTTTAATGTTTTTCTTTTAAAAATTATATAATACATCGTGCTACCTGTCAGAAAACCTCAGATAGTCAAAACAACCTTAGAGTCCTTTCTCTAGGAATTATATGGTAACTTGTTATCTGTCAGTAGACCTCTGATAGTCAAAACAACCTTAGAGTCCTCCCTTTGGAAATTATATGGTAACTCGCTTTCTGTCAGAAGACTTCAAGTAGTCAAAACAACCTTAGAGTCCTCCCTTTAGAAATTATATGGTAACTTGCTACCTGTCAGAAGACCTCAAGTAGTCAAAACAACCTTAGAGTCCTCCCTTTAGAAATTATATGGTAACTCGCTACCGGTCAGAAGACTTCAAGTAGTCAAAACAACCTTAGAGTCCTCCCTTTAGAAATTATATGGTAACTCGCTACCTGTCAGAAGACTTCAAGTAGTCAAAACAACCTTAGAGTCCTCCCTATAGAAATTATATGGTAACTTGTTACCTGTCAGAAGACATCAAGTAGTCAAAACAACCTTAGGCTCCTCCCTTTAGAAATTATATGGTAACTCGCTACCGGTCAGAAGACTTCAAGTAGTCAAAACAACCTTAGAGTCCTCCTATAGAAATTATATGGTAACTCGCTACCTGTCAGAAGACCTCAAGCAGTCAAAACAACCTTAGAGTCCTTTCTCTAGGAATTATATGGTAACTTGTTACCTATCAGGAGACCTCAAGTAGTCAAAACAACCTTAGAGTCCTCCCTTTAGTAATTATATGGTAACTCGCTACCGGTCAGAATACTTCAAGTAGTCAAAACAACCTTAGGCTCCTCCCTTTAGTAATTATATGGTAACTCGCTACCGGTCAGAATACTTCAAGTAGTCAAAACAACCTTAGAGTCCTCCCTTTAGTAATTATATGGTAACTCGCTACCTGTCAGTAGACCTCTGATAGTCAAAACAACCTTAGAATCTTCTCTTTAGAAATTACTTGGTTCCTCATGCTATCTGCCAGGTGGCCTCAACAGGACAAAATAGTTAAATTCTTAAATTTAACTGGCTTCATGAATAAAGCTGTTAAGTATAAATAACGTAATTATGTAAGTCAATTTCACTTTTTTGTGCTGCTTACTTGTAACATATTCGTAATCACCTTCTAGGACTTACATAGTACGTTCTGCTTCCTGTCAGAAAGATCGAAGTTAGTTTTAATGGTCACTCTTCAGGACATTCTTCTTGTTTGAGACCCGGGTAAGCAAGAAGAGCTTACTGGACTTAATCGGTAGTTTCGTCTATTATTTATCCTATGTGTAACTGTAGCTTTCTATACTCCTGTCGTTTCTTCTTTACATGGGCGCTTCTGGGATTTATATACATCCAAAAGCTCACTGATCTGGTATATACAGAGTTTATGTCAAGAACGTCGTATTAAAATGATTTTGGAGCTTCACCATGTCATTGTAATTCATGCTGTCACGTCCATTCATGCTCTATATTGACAATAGCTTTAAGTTCTTTTGCAAAAGGCTCTGTATTTAAGTTGTTATGTCTAAAGCACACACCTCCTTCATGCATAATTTCCATAAGCCATCTAATGTATGTGTCTTTGCATGGAATAATATAAATGAATATGTTGTGGAAGTTTGCCTGGGACAGGTAGATTACTTTTTCTACTGCCCTTTGTGTACATGGATAATTAATTGTTACAAGACGCTGCGCCTTGCTTGCTGCGGCTGCGATACGAGTTGATGGAGCATGAGAAGGCATACTTGACTAATTGGAAACCAAATCTTCATGAGCTAGTGAATTGTGTATAATTCTGGAGTTTCCTGATGAGGAGGCATACTTCACTTGTTGAGTGACGCTTGACGAATTCTAGTAGAAATATTTGTTTGGGCGAAGTTCTGAATATTTTAAAGTTCCTCATTCAGAGCCACTCTAGTTGAATATATAATCATAAACTGAACTTTCTCTTTCAGATCGAATCAATTCGGCGGTCATCAGAAGAGTTAAAGCGTAAATTACTGGATACAGAGCAGAAACTGGAGCAGGCCAACATGGAAAACAGAAATTTGAAAGTCCAATATGAAGCAGATAAGAGCCAATGGCAAGTTCTCGCTTCTGACTTGAAGTCCAAGCTAAACCAGGTATTCAAATTTAATTAATGTATACTTGCGTATCTAATTCAAAACAATGTTATAAAAATATTGAGCTTATTACTGTTTAGAGCACATATATCCTAACATTATTGATATTATTATTGTTTGGACTATTAAGCCTTGTTATAGATAATATTCTAATATTATTGATATGAACATTATTTGGATTACTAAACCTTGTTGCAGAGAATTTTCTAACACTATGATATGAATATCATTTGGACTATTAAGCCTTGTTGCAGAGAATATTTTAATATTGACATTAATATTGTTTGGATTACTAAGTCATATTGCAGAGAATGCCAAACCAAAATAATCTTGTAATAAAAAATATAGTGGTTACGATATTGTTATCTACATGATTTTAACAATAATGATAGCATTTTAAACATTGCGTCCTTAAACGCTTTGGTTCGTGTCTGTAAATATTGAAACATTTTACTTTGTACTTCCTATATATATTTCAAAATATTAAATGAACATAAAACATGATTTTTTCTTGACAAATACATCCATTTAATAAAAGGTAATGGTTAAATTAGAAATAATTTCAATGAAGACATAAACATTACAGAGGAATTACACCTTATTGCAATAATAACAGACGTAATTACACTTTATTATTTCAATAATATGTCGAATTAACTTTATTACAGTAATAATTAATATAATTACATCTTGTCGCAATAGTAACAGACGTAATTACACTTTATTGTAATGAAAATAGATGGAATTTAACTTTATTACAACAAAAATACATGCAATTACGCTTTACAATAACAATAATAGATGGACTTACACTTTACTATAACAATAATAAATGGACCTACACTTTACTATAACAATAATAAATGGACCTACACTTTACTATAACAATAATAGATGGACTTACACTTTACTATAACAATAATAAATGGACTTACACTTTACTATAACAATAATAAATGGACTTACACTTTACTATAACAATAATAGATGGACTTACACTTTAATATGATAATGATAAATGGAATTATAAGCTTTGAAGTTTCCAGATACACTTTTAAACAATCAACAATACTACTATGATGTAAAATAGAAGTTTATTAACTACTAAAATTCTGATTAATTGGATAGAATTAATTAATCTATTAAATTCGGGAAATTATGCTTATTATGTACTTAACAAAAAAAGACAAAACATTTATATCAGTTCGGTTGGTTTAAAGAACATCAAGTTGTGATATCAAAGAAGTGGATTCCGTGAGTTACTTTAACAAAAATAACATATAATGTAATCATGAGTCTAACTTACAAAGTTTTATCACGAGGCTCAAATTATGTTATTACATACTACCATAACTACAGTTGCTTTTATCAATAATACAAAACAATAAGCCAACTGAACTTGAAGTATGTACTAAAAAGAGAATACGACTTTAGCTAATAATGGTTAAAAGAAGTCTTAATATACTTATCTTCGGCTATATCGTTATCCAAAAATTTCGAAACTCGGTGTTACTCTTCGCCGCTTCTTTCGCTTTAATGAATACACTACCTATAATTTATCTCCCCCTCAAAATCATATAACATCAAGTTAACATCTCCCTACTGATTCTCGCTGAGTACCTACATTCATCGCCTTTTACCACAGACTTTTTCTATTTCAAAAGACTTGGGAACGATGTGATGTTATCTTACAGAGATCTCTTTGTTATCTTTGTAAATATCTCATTGTGGACATTGCAGAGACCTCCTTGTTTGCGTTGTTGAGACCTCGTTGTTAGTATTTTTGTAATAGAGACTTCTTTCACTTCAAAGAAAATTTGACATAGATCTCTTTATGTCCTGCGATAATAGAAACTCTCACTCAAAAATACTTTGAAACGATATGGTGTTCTTTTTCAAAGATCTTCTTGCGGAATTATTACAACAGAGATTTCTTCCACACCAAATAACTCTAGAAAAGAATGATAGTTATTAAAACAGATATTCGTGGGAACTCTGATGTAACATAATATCATTCCACATCGAAAAACGTTGGAACAATACGCCATGATACTCGTTGATGTTTACCCATTCTATCAATTTATATATATATATTAAAATATTGAAAGTAATTAGTTTTTTGTTTCGCTTGTAATATTCTACCTAAGGAGGTCTGTTTGTCTATCAAATTACAATTATCGTCTTACGTTACAATGCAAAAAAGAAGTATGTAAACTATTAAAACCAAAGCCTAAACAATATTTATTGTCTGTTGTAAAAAGGTTGAAGAAACCATAGCCTAAACAATATTTGTTGTCTGTTGTAAAAAGGGTTGAAGAAACCATAGCCTGAACAATATTTGTTGTCTGTTGTAGAAAGGTTGAAGAAACCATAGCCTAAACAATATGTGTTGTCTGTTGTAAAAAGGGTTAAAGAAACCATAGTCTAAACAATATTTGTTGTCTGTTGTTAAAAGGTTGAAGAAAAGAATATTCTTGAAGGCAGTCGTGGAGGTACTAAAACTTATGCTCGAACCCGGCTACAATTGGTTTGGGAGAAAGAGAGGAACGAACAGCAGCATCTCCTGGCGGACACTCAGCACTTAGTGAACGAACTCCGTGACAGATTAATACACTTTGAACAGGAAAGAGACAATGAGAAACAGGATTTCAGAAAACAGATAGAGAGTTTGAAGTCAGCTTATGAACGGGAGCATCTTGAAAATCAACGGAAAGTTGCAGAGGTATGTTTTGTTGGTCCTCACACGAGTCTTAATAGAAGAAAAATAATTTCAACAAAATTGATATCATCAATTTTATGAATCCCAAAATTTCACACACGGAAATCACTCTAATGCATTAACATTCCTTTCACGATACCACAAAAAATATGTCAGGTTCAAAGTATTCCAAAATTTAACAGCTTGACAACAACTAAATACATAAACGTCAGTAAAAAACAGGACATTAATGTACAAGTGAAAGAAAGTAGAAAATATTCGTAAATATTGTAATATTTAAAATGAATTATGTAACAAATTGTTACGTGAAATATTATGCCCAAGTAATTGAAATTTGAGCTGTTAACTTATTATATATATACTCATAGATACAAACATATAGAGTGACAGAGAGATATTTCCTACCTTCAGTATGATCTGGATAAACAGTAAATTTATATATATGTATTTTCTAGCTCTCGGCTGATCTGAATAAACAGTAATTATTTGTATATATGTATTTCCTAGCTCCCGGCTGATCTGGATAAACAGTAAGTGTTTACATATATGTATTTTCTAGCTCCCAGCTGATCTGGATAAACAGTAAGTGTTTATATATATATTTCTTAGCTTCAGGCTGATCTGAATAAACAGTAAGTGTTTATATATGTATTTCTAGCTTCGGGCTGATCTGGATAAACAGTAAGTGTTTACATATATGTATTTTCTAGCTCCCGGCTGATCTGGATAAACAGTAAGTGTTTATATATGTATTTCCTAGCTTCCGGCTGATCTGGATAAACAGTAAGTGTTTATATATATGTATTTCCTAGCTTCAGGCTGATCTGGATAAACAGTAAGTGTTTATATATATGTATTTCCTAGCTTCAGGCTGATCTGAATAAACAGTAAGTATTTATATATATATTTCTTGGCTTCAGGCTGATCTGAATAAACAGTAAGTGTTTATATACGTATTTCCTAGCTCCCGGTTGATTTAAATAAACAGTAAGTATTTATATATATGTATTTTCTAGCTCCAGGCTGATCTGGATAAACAGTAAGTATTTATATATGTATTTCCTAGCTCCCGGTTGATCTAGATAAACAGTAAGTATTTATATATATGTATTTTCTAGCTCCAGGCTGATCTGGTTGAACTCAGAGATTCGAACGTTAAATTTAGAGCAGCTAGCGCAAAACTTTACAACGACAAACAACTTTTGGAGAGTGAAAGAGGAGAATGGCGTAGGAAATTTGCTGTTGTTCAGAATATCCAAAGCAAGGTTTCTAACCTATTGAAGGAAGTAAGTGGAATATTGTCATCTCTTACAACTTATAAGTGGACTATTGTCATCTCTTATCTCTTATAAGTGGACTATTGTCATCTCTTATAACTTATAAGTAGAATATTGTCATCTCTTATAACTTATAAGTAGAATATTGTCATCTCTTATAACTTATAAGTGGACTATTGTCATCTCTTATAACTTATAAGTAGAATATTGTCATCTCTTATAACTTATAAGTAGAATATTGTCATCTCTTATAACTTATAAATGGAATATTGTCATCTCTTATAACTTATAATGGAATATTGTCATCTCTTATAACTTATAAGTGGAATATTGTCATCTCTTATAACTTATAAGTGGAATATTGTCATCTCTTATAACTTATAAGTGGAATATTGTCATCTCTTATAACTTATAAGTGGAATATTGTCATCTCTTATAACTTATAAGTGGAATATTGTCATCTCTTATAAGCCAGCAATATCTGAGATTAAAAACAATAGTTGTGTTTGATCTTAAAACTTGAACGAACGCAAATATAATTGAGAATTAGAATCCAAGAGAAGAATAGCCTCAACCCTGATTGAACTGGAGAAATATATATAATTAAAAATTTTCATTTACCTTTTATATTTGCGCGTTTTTTCTTTGTTTTATTTTTAAACTTGTTTTCTTTATTGTATGTTTTGTAAGTTTTTAATCATGTTTCTCACCTGTGTTAAACATCGAAACCGAATACATTGCTTTATCAGATTCACAAGCAATAAATATTTGAATGCGTATTTGTTGACTTTGATAATAATTATAGCTAGATGTACCCCTGGCTAAATAGAAACAAAGCACTATTTATAGGGAATATCAAAGTATGTAGATGAAAGTAATGAGTTTAAGAAAGGATAGGTGATTACTGTGTACGTGGCTCAGTAAACGATTGTTTTTCATTACAAAAGTTCTATTACAAATGACTTTATCCAAGAACACTATTTAGGTCTTTTCAGACTTTGTTTGGTGTTCCAATTATTTTGATCCTCCTTAGAGGGGGATGACCCCATGAAACGAGGTATGGAAATAACTAGCGTGCTCTTTTTTGTTTCAGTTAATATTTACTATATATTGCAAACAATAATAGTTACATAAGCCTATGAAATTGAAGAGTGTAGGAAACGATTCGATCCTAGAAAATTGGGCATTCAAAGTTGTACTGTTTGAAGAGATATGTGTATGTTATCTCCACGTGTCTTTCAGTTAAATGTGTCTCTGAAAATTTAACCAAGTCATTGTGCTTGTTATTTGCACTTATCTTCGTGTGAATATTTCAATTGACATTCTAACTAACTGAGTTTTTAGGTTGAAAATTTGAACAACATGTTAGACAAGGAAGAAAAACCTACAGAAGCTATTATTGAAGACGTCAGGAAAACCTTAGACAAGGTACGTTAAAATAAGGAAAAATCACTTATCTACGTGCTGACAAGGTACGTTAAAATAAGGCCTAAGTAACCACTTATCTACGTGCTGCATTTTGTACTTAGAACATTAAACATTACTTGGGAAACTTATTCTAAAATCTTTATAAGTAATCATTAATCTATATGCTGCATCTTGAACTTAGAACATTAAAAATGTACCATCAAACCATGAATCAGTGTTGTACAACACCTATATTACTGTGTTACCTGCAATATCAAACTCGTATATTAATCAAAATGCTATCTTCTCGTTCCCAGCTGCTGAGACAAGCAGTCTATTGTTGTATTATGTTATAATTATTATAAATGTTACGTTATGAAAATTTACACACCATATAAGAAGAATTTGCTATAATTTTGTAGAGGGCGCGACTCTGAACTACGAGCTCTGATGTTACAAGCGAAATATTTACCATCTATATATTTAACGGTGACTTTCTGACAATTCAATATTGCCATGCTGCCATGAGAAACCTTAGGAATAGAGATATATCAATACTTTTGAAGATCGATATTCATACATCGTTACTTCTTAACGGTTCAGAATCAAAGGTCACAGCTTTTCGAAAGGGGAAGTTAATGTTCTCCGTGGAAGTACTTTTATAGCGGCAAAGGGCTCCGAAATTAAATCCCAAGTCAAATCTGGGACAATGATTCCTTAGTTGTAATTACGAAAGAGAATCCTCCAACTCAAACAGCCATTGCAATAAAGCTGAGTATATCTCTGAGCCCTGTTAACAACATAATAAACTATAATTTTCGAGACGACAACGTATCACACGCCAACATTTCATTAACTTCCAGCCAAACCTCGAAAATAGAATCACAAAAATTCCTTTTGGTCACACAACTGACGTTCATGTACAGTGTAGAGTCTGATGAAAATAAGTAAAGATACGTGGCTTACTTCTTATATATGAGCTTGTTATAATGTCAGACGGCAGTGCGTAACTATGTCTATCAGATTGAGCAGAACAAAAATATAGGAATGAGTTCTAAGCACACCTTCTATACCTTTTACTTGGGCAAATAAAATACAACAGTATACTTGTGGTGCACCTTACGAATGTTATCTTATTATGAGAGAGCATTAATTAATCTTGGGCAAAATAATTTCAGATGAAACAGTTTGGAGAAGAGGTCCGTCAGGCTTCTACTTCTTTTCCCGAAGAGGATAAGGTGAAAAGAACAATGTCTTTCCGAAGGTGGGCTAGAAAATCATACATAATTATCTAAAATACTGTATTGTTGAATTTTTATACAAAACCGTACATAATTATCTAACATACTGTATTGTTGAATCTTTATACAAAACCGTACATAATTATCTAACATACTGTATTGTTGAATCTTTATACAAAACTGTATATAATTATCTAGCATACTGTATTGTTGAATCTTTATACAAAACTGTACATAATTATCTAGCATACTGTATTGTTGAATCTTTATACAAAACAGTACATAATTATCTAGCATACTGTATTGTTGAATCTTTATACAAA
>NW_013667059.1:136044-143171 GCF_000517525.1 Limulus polyphemus
GCTGTAAATATTGGGTCTCCATATAAAACCGTATATAATGAGTGTTTATAGCACCACCTAGCATCTTCCTAATAGAACTGTCTCAACGAGAGTGTATTTTCACATACTATTAACAGTTAAAGCGCGATCTATTTGTTTTCTGTAATCATAAGTTCTCTTGTTTTGTAAACAAGAAATTCAAGTCTGCTCGAAAAGCTCGGAATTTCTAATGCTAGCATATATAACAAACACAAAAGTTTATGCATTAAATAGCAGGCTGTTTTCCAGTCACATCTCTAACGTATAAATTAAAGGGTGGCGTGGTTATCGAACTGTCAATTAAAGAATCCACTGTTCACTTCCCATTGCCGCAAAAATCGCATTCTGCACTTTGGAGCCGTTGGTGCGTTATAAAAGTGACGGTAAAATCCCACGTTTCTACTAGAGGAGTATATGAGTTGGCGTGGGAGCTGTTGGCTAGTTGAGTACCCTATAATCTGTTAGTTCAAAATTAGCGATAGCTAGAACAGATAGCCTTTTTGTAGCTTTGTGTGACTATCTGAAACAAACAAATAATTCGATAAATACGTACAATTTACGTGTTTAACTTTTGAGTCTTATACATTCTGATCTGCGAAATGTGTATGAAGACCTCAATAATTGTCAGTTTTGTAAATTTTCTATAAAGCTAATTAAGTTCCGCCTTATTATTTGAAAGATATTTTAATAACTTTTAAACAACTCATTAGCATTAACTATGAATGAAAATATCTAATTTTCTAGATGATAATGTGATTTCAAACAAAATATATATATATATACTATTTTAGGGCGATTTCAGCTTCTGAGTTCGACAAGTTATCTCTGCAAGGATCTCCAGCTCCTAGCAGTAGGTGGCGGAATCCACAGAAAGTCTCCGACCACCCTGGTGCTCCACCCAATATACTTCTTCGAGCTCCTCCTAGACAAAAATCTCTAAATAGGAAAAGTTTGTCCTTGGATCAAACTTTAAGTTCCTGGGATTCTCGAAAAATATGGCAGTCTGGGGAAGAGAGTAATGTTACTACACCCTCTGGTAGTCAGCTGAGTCTGAGGCTATCCCAAAGCCGAAGTATCGACTATGAAACCGATTCTTCTCTTGGAGAGACCAGCATAGATTCAAAGAGTCTGACCCTACCTCGACTTTCTCTAAACAAACAACCTTCAGTTTCCTCCTCCAGAGAAGGAAGTACTACTGGCAGCGTCGAGCCATCGCCGGGTATTAAGCCAAAAAAAGGACTAAAGGAAAAGTTGAAGAAACTCACTAGGTCCAAGAGTATCGAACACACTAACACGACCGAGTCCGTGGCCCATGCTGAACTCGGCTCCGAGGTTCAACCTGAAAAACAAGAAAAGGAGAAGAGTCTGCGGTCGAGAATATCCAAAGTGCTGAAGAAACCACTCAGCAGGTCCAGTAGTATTGACCGCTCACAATCAGATCGTGAGACATCCAAGGATCTTGTCCCGGAACGGGTTCAGAAGCTAGAAAGCGAAAGCACCCACAAGGTGGGTAACGTTTACATTACAACTATATCTAAAGTTTTTCCTTACAACAAAAAATCTGTTTCCATGTTCTGGATTGATATGCAACATTTCCTGCAGTTCATTACATTTTGTTACGTCAACAGTTTTAGTGAATAACTTTGATACTGATATTTTCCGTGATAATTTACACATGTAATTACTCAGGTTAATTCAACGATTTTTATTAAACTAATGAAATTTGTTTTTATATTTAGAAAAGTACACAAACTTTATCAGCCAGAGGCAGTTCAGCAAGTAGGTTTTCAGAAAAAAATATGCGTTCTAAGTCAATTGATAACGCACCACCTATAGAAGTAGATTCAGACAAGAAGCAGATTCCAACTCCACAAACTCGTAGCCGTTTGTCTAAACAGTCTTCCTTGTCGGACGCAGAGGACCGAAGCAGACTCTCGAAGCAGCCATCATTTTCAGAAACAGCTGTGTAGACGGAGTGTCACCGATTTGGTCATCCAGAGTCATAGATTCGGACATCTAAAGATCCTGGTTTGGACATACAAGAAATCCAAAGGAAGTATTCGGAGAGAAAACAGCCCACAACAGGTGAATCCGTGGGCAGTTATATCAGATTTTGTTCAAAATTTCTGCCAACAGAATTGTCAAACAAACTTTATTGTACAATCTGTTTGGGTTACCGACAGAATTGTTAAACAAACTTTATTGTACAATCTGTTTGGGTTGCCTAAACAAACTATATTTTACGATCTGTTTGGGTTGCCGACTGAATTATTAAACAACCATTGTTTTACGAACTGATTGGGCTCCCTACAGAATATACAAACTTTATAGTGCGATCTGTTTAGGTTCCTGACAGAGTTGTAAAATAAACTTTGTAGTACGAACTGTTTGGGCTGCCTATAGAATTGTTAAATATACCTTGCTGTTCGAACTGTTTGGGTTGCCTACAGAATATACAAACTTTGTAGTACGATCTGTTTGGGTTTCCACCAATCTTGAATAATGATAATTAGTTTTGTTCCAAGAACTGTATGTTAAAACCAAATATAATCCATCAAATTTATTTATCTTCTTTATAAATTTAATCTCCATATTTCAGACTTAAAGCAACTAACATAGCAACCAACTTCTGTATATGATCCAGTTGTACCTTAAACTAGAAGAACATCCTATTTAATAAAACGTTCTCGATTCATCACGTATTCAAAACGATCTTTATTTCTAGCCTTTCCATCCTCTATTCCAAAACTTATGTACTTGTACTTATGTGTTAGTAAGTCTTTAATGTTTGCTATAAAATTGGCAGCACTTATATATTTTTAATTTTACTCTTTTAAAGCTGAAACCTTTTATCTGATACATTTATGTTGGCCAATCCTTACTTTTATTATAAAATTGCGAGACTTTTATGTGTTGGCCAATCCTTACTTTTATTATAAAAATCAGTAGTCTTTTACCTGCGTGCTGTCAATATTTGGTGTCATACGTAAAGTTTTTTGTTTTTTTTCCTGTGAAGGAAAACTAATAATGGCATTTACCAAATATCGGTATTAGAATTAGTATTCAATTCATGGAAATATATGGAACAAATATTTTTTGACTCCAAGTTCAGGCGAATGAGGTCAAAACATTTGCATGTTTTACAGATAGGGTACTGCTCTATACAATCCGATTTTTGCAAATATAACGATTAAAAAATGTAAGTTCAACATTTTATATTACTCTTCCTATAAGAAATATTCATTACATTATTTATCTTTTTTAAGTATTATGTTTAAAAAATATAATAAAGCCAAAAAGATAAAAAAAAACGCAGAATTTCCTCAACATTTAACATGATGCAAAATCCACAGTTATGAATTCTCGAACAGGGTTTTAACATAAACGCATCTTCATATTGTGCTCATGAGAAATCAAAATATGTAAAGTATACAAATTGAGGGGGTGTTGAAGTATGGGGGTCAAAAGTAAAGAATCCTACGTGAGAACAAAAGGATGTAGTATGAGGGATGATCTAAGAAATGTTTTTGTTTTATTCTTATCTTGTTGTGTAAGAAAAATACGTCTCGAATCACCATAAATATGGTGCACTACTATATGCAGCCAAATATACTTACGATTTGCCCTTGCCAAGATTACAACCAAGGAATGGAATTCCCCAAAGCCAGTGGCAAGTGGTAAATTGAATGATAGAATAGGGGTCACATTTTTTAATATTGATATTAACTCCAGATCAAAGAAAGTTACCTATTTAAGGAGGAACTACAAATCAGCTTGGTAATGAGTATACGTTCTTAGTTATAAAGATTATAATGTGTTGTTTCATCAATTGGTTACATTTTCGGTCGTAGTCCCAATGGCTTTTCACGAGATTCGACTTGCTTAGAAGATTTAAGTTATTTTAAATACACATATATATTAAGTTAACATTGCGAAACAAACTCCATAATAAAAGTATAGTAATGAAATTAACCAGTAATAAAATTTAGATACATTAAACATTCTAACCAATACTGTTAATGAAAGTAATAATAAAGAAATAATAGAGTATTTGTTACTTTCTATAAACAGTAGCGCCTTCTGTGGACGAAATGTAAACGTCCGCCATTTTTTTCACTTGACCCCATTGACCTAAATTAGTGTCAAAAAATTTATTTTTTAATTTTTTTTCAATAAGATACTACCGAATGATATCTCTGATACTGACTAATATTATCAGTTCTCGTTTGTAGGCCTTAAATCAGGTACCGTGAGTCTTCAGGTTAATATTTCCTTATAAACATTTGCGAGGTGTTTATATACAGTGCAATACTCGCCTTTATATTATATACAATTGACAATATTACATCTTTACCACGCATGTTCAGGTTAATATTTCCTTACCGGGTGTCCATATGCACCGACTTATTGACATTTAATATTGAAAATGTACAACATTTAACTAATCCCCATTTGCAGGGCAATATACCTGACCCCCATGTATAGGGTAGTAAGGTACGTGAGCCCCATTTGCAGGGCAATATACCTGATCTACGTGTGCATGGTAATATATATAATATCCATGCGCATGGCAGCATATCTGATCCCATTCTACAGACTAATATACCTCATCCACATGTGCAAAACAATACATCTGGTATGTACGTGCAGGGCAATATGTGCTTTTATAAAAGAAACCATCTTTTACCCGATATCAAAGAAAACGTAATATATTTCTTATTATCGCTAGTAACAACTCACCTTGCACGTGTCGAGCACTAGATTCACTTTTAGTGTTAGGTGTTGAAAATTCACGTGAATTTATTTTTGTTTGTTAAGTGATCTTATCCTGTTGTTTTGTTTCCAACAAATATCGTGTTTGTTGTTTTTTAAACTCCATGTGTAGAAGTGTAAAATATATTAGCTGTTTTTCCCCCTAAATAAAGTTTATTTGCAGCTAATAGTGTTTAAAGCCCACAAATATATAATCAAATATGTATAAAATAATAAATAAAACTTTTATTGGAATTACAATAAAAACCCATTATGGGACATGTAAGTTTCATTATTTATTGAGATTATGGATCCATGACATATGTTATAAGATTTTTTACTCGGACGACTTCAGTTCTTTCACAGTTTTAGGTAAATATCATTACTACTTTTCATTTACAATACCATTATCATAATTTTCAGTAAAGTCAACAACTACTCACTAACGTCACACCAGTGATTTAAAACATCTCTGTATTTAAGTACCTTTGTTGCCTTAGTAAAGCTAATCAATCTACTCACTAACATCTCTGTATTTAAGTACCTTTGTTGCCATGGTAAATCTAATCAATCTACTCACTAACATCATAACAATGATTTAAAACATCTCTGTATTTAAGTACCTTTGTTGCCTTGGTAAAGCTAATCAATCTACTCACTAACATCTCTGTATTTAAGTACCTTTGTTGCCATGGTAAATCTAATCAATCTACTCACTAACATCATTACAATGATTTAAAACATCTCTGTATTCAAGGTGTTCTTTTGATCTACAAAATGAATACCGGATACCAAAAAAAAAACGCTATTATGCACACCATAAAAAGATGAAAAAATATGAACTAAGCAATAGAGGACGAAGCTACACAATATACTATTTGTATTGTGCCCACCAGAACTATTGAAATGCAGTTTTAGTGTTCTAAGCTTATAGGCTTACCTCTGAGCCAATGGGGGTTTCACACCAGAGAGAAAGGAAATTAAAATAAAAATCCTCACCTTAAAATTGAGAAAAAACAAAAACAAACACTATTATGTGCACCATAAAAAACGGTAGGAAACAATCGAGTGATTTCAGACAAAGGAAAGTAAATTAAACATTAAACCTCCACCTGATTAATACTGGATACATAAATCAAACCAAACATAAGGGGAGAAAAAGAATATTAATATACTTCACACCAACGAGACGAAATTAATAATGAAATCAATAATAAAATTAACATTGAAAATAATAATAGACTTAATAATGAAATTAATGATAAAATTAATATTGAAAATAATGATAAAATTAATAATGAAATTAATAATAAAATTAATATTGAAAATAATGATAAAATTAATATTGAAATTAATAATAAAATTAATATTGAAAATAATGATAAAATTAATATTGAAATTAATAATAAAATTAATATTGAAAATAATGAAAAATTAATAAAATTAATAATGAAAATAATAATAAAATTAATATTGAAAATAATAATAAAATGAATAATAAAATTGATAATGAAACCTCCAACTTGTTGGTGTGAAGTATCACATGTCTTCTATAACAAAACAGTGAACGATCTAATTAAAGAAACAACAAACTTGACAGACGTGTATCATATGTAAAACAATACGATCTAATTACAGAAATATCAAACTTGACAAACGTGTATCATATACAAAGCAATACGATCTAATCATAGAAATAACAAGCTTGACTGACGTGTATCACATATATAACACTACGATCTAATTACAGAAGTAACAAGCTTGATTGACATGTATCACATATATAACAATGTGATCTAACTCCCGAAATAACAAGCTTGACTGACGTTTAACACATATATAACAATACGATCTAACTACCGAAATAACAAGCTTGACTGACGTGTATCATATACATAACAATATAATCTAATTACAGAAATAACAAAGTTGAATGTCTTGTATCTCGTATCTAACGATAATTACAGAAATAACAAGCTTGACTGAAGTGTAACCATGTTTAACAATACGATCTAATTACAAAAATAACGAACTTCACTGACGTGTAACACATATATAATAATACGATATAACTTCAGAAGTAAGAAGCTTGACTGACGTGTATCACATATATAATAATACGATATAACTTCAGAAGTAAGAAGCTTGACTGACGTGTATCACATATATTCCTTTAAAACACCCTGTACAATCTACTTATCTAAACAAGTAATGAAAAAAATTTCAAAAATTAAGCATGATGTAGAAATGGCAATGCAAAAACTATGGAATCAAGGTAGGAATGTATACACAAAACCATACAAAAATCTCTACATAAGTTTCCAGTAGTTAATGAGTCGATTTTATAAGCTTATGGT
>NW_013667059.1:143668-148782 GCF_000517525.1 Limulus polyphemus
ACCATACAAAAATCTCTACATAAGTTTCCAGTAGTTAATGAGTCGATTTTATAAGCTTATGGTCATTAGCCACTGTGAGGCTGTATAATACAATTGAACTTAAATGCTTTTATTCAAACCTGCATTCATGCAACTGACAGGAATCCAACATTTAGTTGTAGATGAAATTCATTTTTGGAAAGATTTGGCTACTTATGTAGTGATTTTTGTATGGTTTTGTGTATTAATCCCTGCCTTTTTTATATGTAGTGATTTTTGTATGGTTTTGTGTATTAATCCCTGCCTTTTTTATGTACTTTTTGGCATTGCCATCCCTACATTATACTTAATTTTTGCTTTTCCTCTTTTGTTTTAAACAATTTCGTTGAAGTAGGTTGATAAGTGAACATTGTTTTATTTTCATAATTCAATGGTAATATATATTGTTAATATGATATCAGTTTTGTCAGTTTCTTTATTGCACTTGTATAATGACCTCAGATATTGATATTAAACCACATAATTGGCTACAATAGATTACTAATCATCACTTCTTGAGAATTAATGTTGAGGAACCTACAGTAAGGAAAGAACATATAGAAATGTATAGCTGTATATTAATGTTTGTATTCTTTTTGGCACTGCCATCCCTACATTATTTTACATTATCAAAATGTTTTTTATTACTTGTTTTGTGACGTTTTTCACCCTGACTGAAAGTTAGTGTATTCTATGAATATGTGTGATAAAATTTATTATTATGTGTATTGATTTTTTTTTTTTACATTTTTACTTCATACATAATATTGGAGTTGGCTCCCTAATGACACCGATTGTATAGTGTACAAAGCATTGAGTATTCTATATGTTACAGTCATCTAATGTTTATCTATTATTGGATGGTACTTCAGCTTTTTAAAAGAACACAATATTTATGTAAGAAAGCAAACTTCAAGGGATAATGATAACATCGTTTACACTAGAATTGTGATTTTTATTTTAGCTTATACTAAGTACTGCCGTGCTTCGTGATAGCCTGTATTTCTGTCGTACTAAAACCATTGGGAAAACTTCTCACATTTTTTTTTCCTAGCGTGGGAAAAACTAAAAACAAAGATGAACACTTTGCCAACTTTTTAGCTAGTGCTTTGTTCTTTACTTTAGCAACACTTTTTAATGACATTTGGAGTGTCACAAGTTGTGAAACACTCGATAATGACAATTAGATGCTCGAATAAGGCTATAACCCTATTTTAGCAGTTATTTGTAATGTAATAGATTGTATGTGGCAGCCTTTTTTTTTCTCGGGTCATACCTACATAGTAAGCACTACCGTACTCAGTGATAACATATTTCAGTATGAAATGTTACGTATACTTTCTAAGAACACCGTAATTACCTAAAAAACTAATTTCTGTATGAAATGTTACGTATACTTTCTAACTACACCTTGGACGATATACCTAAAAAATTGACAAGTTTTGAATGTGAAATTTTTAATTAGAAATATTTCTGTTTCGCGACGACAAACCAACTTTACGTAACCTATTTTCAGAGCTTTTATCCAGGTGTATAGTTTAATAACCTGAATCTAGTTCACGCTAGATTTTCACGTTTAAGGACAGAACATTGCCACTGAAATAATCAAACAAGGTTATTAGCTTACTTCTCGCCGTGACATTTCTATCAATAAGCGACTATGGACCAATGTAAATAGCCAAACAAATATGATAGCTGAGACAAGGTCGACAGTGTTTAGATAACATTTCTAGTGAACAGAAAATTATTTAGACATGAAATACTGTACATACATTACAGCTACATTTATTCAAAACATACACAAACAATACACTACCTAAGACTGAATCAAACACAGCAGGATGAATACAAACAATACACTACCTGAGACTGAATCAAACACAGCAGGATGAATACAAACATTACACTACCAATGGTTGAATCAAACACAGCGGATTAAATACAAACATTACACTACTGAAGGTTGAATCAAACACAGCGGCTTAAATACAAACATTACACTACTGAAGGTTGAATCAAACACAGCAGGATGAATACAAACATTACACTACCAATGGTTGAATCAAACACAGCAGGATAAATACAAACAGTACACTACCAATGGTTGAATCAAACACAGCAGGATGAATACAAACAGTACACTACTGAAGCTCGAATCAAACACAGCAGGATGAATACAAACATTACACTACCAATGGTTGAATCAAACACAGCGGATTAAATACAAACACAACACTACTGAAGGTTGAATCAAACACAGCAGGATAAATACAAACACAACACTACTGAAGGTTGAATTAAACATGAACAAAAATAAATTTATTCCATTTTAGTAATGTATAACGTTTTTCAACTCATAAGGAAGTTTATGATACATTTCAGACAATTGGATTCATTCAGAACATTGAATTTAAGTAGCAATAAATTCATTAAGTGTCTCCATCAAGAGGATTCAGTCAGAACATTGAACTTAAATAGCGATAGATTCATTAAATGTTTCTATCAAGAGGATTCAGTCAGATCATTAAATTTAAGTAACGATAGATTCATTAAGTGTTTTCATCAAGAGGATTTAGTTAAAACATTAAATTTAAGTAATAATAGGTTCATTAAGTGTTTCCATCAAGAGAATTTAGTCAAAACATTAAATTTAAGTAGCAATAGGTTCATTAAGTATTTCCATCAAGAGGATTCAGTCAGAACATTAAACTTAAATAGTGATAGATTCATTAAATGTTTTCATCAAGAGGATTCAGTCAGATCATTAAATTTAAGTAACGATAGATTCATTAAATGTTTCCATCAAGAGGATTTAGTCAAAACATTGAATGTAAGTAGCGGTAGATTCATTTAGTGTTTCCATCGAGAGGATTCAGTCAAAAACATTGAATTTAAGTAGTAATAGGTTCATTAAGTGTTTCCATCAAGAGGAATCAGTCAGAACATTGAACGTAAGTAGCGATAGATTCATTTAGTGTTCCCATCAAGAGGATTTAGTCAAAACATTGAATGTAAGTAGCGATAGATTCATTTAGTGTTCCCATCAAGAGGAATCAGTCAGAACATTGAATGTAAGTAGCGATAGATTCATTTAGTGTTTCCATCAAGAGGATTTAGTCAAAACATTGAATTTAAGTAGTAATAGGTTCATTAAGTGTTTCCATCAAGAGGATTCAGTCATAACATTAAATTTAAGTAACAACAGATTCAATTTATGTGTGTTCATAATAAAGGTTTTGAAATTTTAGTTTCGGTTAAAAATAGTAAAATGTTGTCACTAAGTTTTGAAACAATTTAGCTGTAATAACATTGATGATCAAAGAATATCTAATCAGCTCTAAAACAAGTCATCAAACTGGGACTGTTGTATGAACAACTAACTGGTCTGGAAATCAAAACTTTTACTTTTTTCTTCCTGTCAGAAACCGGTTATTTTTACTTCGAGTTTTCATTATAGGTAACCAGTTTCGCGACGAATGTCTTAACAATTCAATATTTAACTTTTGAAATAAGCACTGTACACGATGTGCATTAATATTATACATTTGTGAAAGTGTCTGATTGTATGTTAAAGAACAAGTTTCTACTCCGAGTAGAATAAGACGCTAGATATTACCACAACTCTTTTGAAATATATTTAATAAAATGTTTTTTGTAATAAAACAAATACAAATATATATGCCAGACGCCATTACTTAAAGTTCATATATGTGAAAATCGATATTACCCACTTTCTATCCACATTTTCAACGAACATTAAGCAACCGCATATGGTTTGAAGAACTGTGGACAGTAAAACATTGTATCACCACTAGATGGCAACCTAAAGGGAGTAAAATTTCTGTTGCGTAACTATACAAAAAAAAAAAGAGAGATTCTTATCTTCTAATAGTTACATATCTCTGTTAAATGACTCTCGCTCTCTCTGATATAAGTATTACTGGAGCCGGAGAAACAACATATTATTTTGTTTGTTTTGATGAAAACAGTTATTGCACATGTTCATCTGATCTGTTTCCCTTTAATCGTCGAAGCTCTCAGGTCTGAAAGAAAGAATATATACATAACTTTAAACACTGAGATAAAAGTTAAAACAGTCTGTTATTTATATATAGCGTAAACAGAAATGTATTATTGACTGGTTTTGAATTGCAAACGTTTTACATTTTATTTTAATTTCTCATTTTAGGGTTAATACACAAACTATCTAACTTTATCTAAGATGTCACTTACGTACTATATACCAGGTATTATATATTATATAATCTTATTATATTATACATATATAACCATATACTCATATAATCTTATCATGCTAATATAACCATATCACACTGATATAAACATACCTTATAGAAAAAACATATCATATTGATAAAACCATATCATACAAATATAACTATATACTAATATAATCGTATCCCGCTAATATGACTATATCATGCAGTGTCTAAATTACTTTTCTCGTAAACGCTTAGATCATAGAGATGTATTCAGATCGGGGATTGAGAAGTTTCAAGATATCAATTGTACTCAATGACATAGAAAAATATAAGAATACAGATCAAGTTGGGGCACTGGGACCACCCAAAGCGAGACCTTCAACAAATCATCTGAAAACAGCCGTCGCAGGCAAAGTCAGTGGCAAAAGTCGTCCTCGTGGCTCAGGCAACAGCACGTGAAATTAATCAAGAAGAATCTCCGTCTGGAAACAAGGTCACTAGAGTAACTGTTCACCAAGATAAGGCTTCCAGTCATCACAAACCTCCAGCAGCTAGAAAATGAAACTTTTGTTCCTGCGACCCCATACGAAGATATACTGCTCAAGTCGCCAGATGCAAGGTTTGTTCAGGTTATTTGTTAAGCACAAAGCTACACAATGAGCAGTTTCTAGAGTTGTAAGATCGCAGACATACCGCTGTCCACTGGGAGGCACAGATTGTTCAAAGAGATACTGAGAAACCGTTTATCTCATACACTAGATGGTTTATGGAAAGCATGGAGAGAGAAATGTGTGCTTTGGACATTACAGCCTTATGACGGAGTCTTTTGTAATGGTTTGTTTTGTTTGGAATTAAGCACAAAGCTACACAATG
>NW_013667059.1:148934-161580 GCF_000517525.1 Limulus polyphemus
GGCAGATATATCGCTGTGCCACTTGGGGGCCTTTTGTAATGGAAACTGTGCTGCGGGGCTATAGTCGAGATGTCTGGTCGTCAGATAGAGCATAACCAAATTTGGCAACATGGGCTGCAGGTGAAACTCCAAAATCATTTTGATGTAGCGTACTCAAATTCGCATTCAACATGTTTATTCCGTTGCTAAGCTTGGTGCAGTATAAGAATTCCTGAACTTCCTAATTTTAATAAAAATATAATTTTCAATTATAGCCTTTGCTATATTTTTACACACTCTGCTTTCAAACCACAAAGGACATTTTAAGAGTAATATCGAGAAAAAAAACATTTTGTTTTTGTTACAACTTTATGGTCTATTAGTTTTCCAATATTTCGCCAGCTTTAGCCGTTCAAACCATGCCCTTCAAAAGTATTATACTGCATATATATAAAAAGAATTTCGTAAAATTTTTGTCCCTTATCAACAACAGTGACTTGAGAGAGACAAAATATAGGTTTATTGAATATCCTGATAATGGGCAAATTCAGAAGAAAATATCATCTGCACTTTATCTGTTGTTATAACGATTCTTAGGTCTTTGGTTTTCTAAATAGTTGCCGGCTTTAGGCGTTTAAAACGTAGCTTTTAGTGATATACTCTATATATAAATAGCGTATCACAGAATCTTTTGTGGTTAACCTTTTGTGATGGCTTTGACTACTGAGTAAAGTTAATGTTAGCGAGTTATATGCTTGTATTATTATTGTTTTTAGTAGTTTCTCTGGTTTACTTATTACTTCGTCTGTACTGTTAACCGTTCGGTATTTTATCTTCATTTGTATTGAATATATTCTGGTTCGCAGCAGCATGACTGAGCAACGAGGATTATCTCTTAGTAGATACTGTGCTAAGGATTATCTCCTAGTAGATACTGTGCTAAGTCCTATTCTCGACCCAGCAATGACATGTCATCCAATAATCATCCTTTATGAACTGCTACATTGGAACCATATCATCTTCCACTAATGCTATTGTCCCTCCTGAAGCTGCTAATATGCCTTCCTATTCTAAATTTACATCTTAAGCAACGCCTGCCATTTCTCCTTTAGCCATAATAGTGTCCAACACTTCAAATTCAGCCACACTATATTTTGTGCCTTCTCCAACCAGTCCTGCGATACCAGTTGTGTTCCAACATGGTCTGTGTTTTTGATTTCTCAAAAGGACTCTAAATTCTTAATGTTTCATATACTTTTTTTCTAGATCTCTAAGTATTGTCTCTGAGCTGGCCTTCACCAAATTATACCAATTCGTAATGTTATGCTCATTATAACCTGTAATAACCAACTATTTGACATCTTTTGTACTAAAATTAGGATCACAAACTTAGGTCCTTCTCTTAAAACAACAATCATAACTTCATCGAACTTCACAGTTTTCACGTATTTTTGTGGAGTGGTTCAGACTATTTCAGAAAAAGAAATAATTTCAGAGCTACTTGTAGACAAGATGTAGGTAAGTCAAGCAACACGGATTAAAAATGTTCAAGGACTAACTCTATTTTTTAGCAGTGATGTAATTTACCACATTTTTCAACATGGTGCTTTCACCTTTAAACAATAATATAGGGTGGAAGCTTCCAGAACAACCTCCACCCTAACCATTGTACTGTGAACAACTTTACATAAGCCAGTCTGTCCCCAGTGTCAGGATCCTCATAACGTTACACAGTGTACCTATCAGCTGGACCATCCCACATATTCTTGATTACGTTCTCTTGGCAACAGCTTTTGGCATGGACCTTTCTATTCATAGATTATCATATTTTATAAAACTTTGCTTACCACAGCTGGAGTACGACTTTTTGCCAGTCTTTCTCTGATTGGTCTTTTGTTTTCCAACGCAAGGATATCCCCATCTTGGAGCCCCCCCCCCAGTGGTACAGCGACATGTCTGCTGACTTATAACGCTAGAAACTGGGTTTCGATACCCGTGGTCGGCAGAACACAGATAGCTCAATGTGTAGCTTTGTGCTTAATTCTAAACAACAAATTCATCTTGGAAATTTTATATCCTCAACCCGAACACATCTTTATGATCTGAGTGTATTAATATCTTTCTGTTGGAATGGGCTTTACATACTATTTCCAAAAGCAATTAATTTTCGATGATATCGCACTACCTACGAACGCCAATGTCAAAATGTAATTTTGATATATATATATACTGTTTCGCCGCAACTTTATATCGCCTGTAGTTGTCACATGATTTACTGATTTGCTTATTATAAATCGATATAATATAAGTTAATCGACCCTTTGTGTGTACATACATGTATATATTTGTACACTTAAAATCTGAAATTGCACAACAGATTAATAAAAGTGAAATGTGTAGCAACTGCCTTGTTTGGTGTGACATTTGTGGACTAACATACAATAGTAGCACAGATAGACGACGTCTTTAGGTGAGCTCGCATTAGTTTTGTAGGGGTTTATGTGCTATCCAGGAGGATTGAGATGGACGTAACGTGACTGGTTGGTGGAACAAGTGATGATTTAACCAATTCATGATGTTAGAAATACACGTAGGTTAAAAAACTCAATTTAAATCAAAGATACGATATCCTCTAGCCCGAGTGCTTTCGCAAGATGGACCTTTCTTCTTCAGTGGGAAACCATTTTTGTATTTGACCAGTGACATCCACAAACTACTGGTTTCTAGACTTTGTTAAGCGATAGTTTCATCGTGTTGATGTAGAATGATTCTTTGATTTTTCTTGTTTCCTAGATATTACCTGAGTCGATGTATTTGTAACTGCCCCGGTCTATTTTATGTCTAGTCGACATGGAATGTACTGACAGAGCAAAATTTTATGTTTTCGTCATTCTTGTAAAGTTTTTCTTCTTGTCCCAAAGTGTTTCCAGTTGCTATGATGTTTATATGGACAATCAAAATATCTTTATACATCAACACGATGAAACAATCGCTTAACAGAGATTCAGGTCTGGAAATTAGCAGTTAGTGGTCAAATCATCACTCGTCACACCCATCTCAATGATCCCCAATAGCATATAAATCCCTGCAAAAACCGATACAAGCTGACCTGAAGACGAAAGTTTACGAAACATGTTTCTTTCCATCTGTACTACTATTGCAAATTTGTCCTTAAATAGTTTCTCCACAAATGTTTCACGTTGAACTAGACAGTTGCGCCCCATTTTACATATGTTTGTTCATCATGAAGACTCTGTCTAAATCATCTATAAAAGAATGCTCAACAAGTATTTCTTAAGATGAAACATATCTTAATACCAACCCACAACACTTGCTCTGCACCAAGCAGCAGAGAAAATTTCGCACAGAGAAATATAAGTGTGGTCCCTCATCGCAAGTATGACAAGCGGTGATATTATGGTAAGAACTAAATGCAGAGCATGTGGGCACTTGAAAAATAACCACCACCAGCATATGAAGTACCATCAGGCCCACCAGCGTCTTACAAATGTTCTGGCAAATGGTCGTTGCCTGTTGGGCGAATAAAAAAAACAAAGTAATATACCGCTTAATAAAATTAAACCTTAAAATAATATTTCAGATAATCTGCATATAATGTAACTAAATTAGCCTTTACAAAAGTGGCTTAACACCATCATTTTACTAAAACACTTGGAACTACCACTAAACTGAAAAATTTTACACTATCACTAAACTAACACATTTGACTTTACAACTAAACTAAAACATTTGACTTTACCATTAAACTAAAACATTTTATACTATCACTAAACTAACACATTTGACTTAACTATTAAACTAACACATTTGACTTAACTATTAAACTTACACATTTGACTTAACTATTAAACTAACACATTTGACTTAACTATTAAACTAACACATTTGACTTAACTATTAAACTAACACATTTGACTTTACCACTAAACTAAAACATTTGACTTTACCACTAAACTAAAACATTTTATACTATCACTAAACTAACACATTTGACTTTACAACTAAACTGAAACATTTGACTTTACCACTAAACTAAAACATGTTACACTACCACTAAAGAAAAACATTTGACTTTACCACTAAACTAAAACATTTATGCTATCACTAAACTAACAAATTTGACTTTACAACTAAACTAAAACATCTGACTTTACCACTAAACTAAAACATGTTACACTACCACTAAAGAAAAACATTTGACTTTACCACTAAACTAAAACATTTTATACTATCACTAAACTAACACATTTGACTTAACTATTAAACTAACACATTTGACTTAACTAGTAAACTAATACATTTGACTTTACCACTAAACTAAAACATGTTACTCTGGATTAATAATCTTACACAAGCTGTGTTTAGTGTACTAGTACAGTAACTCTATTGTTATAACCCACTTATAACAATAGAGTTACTGTACTAGTACATTAAATACAGCTTGTGTAAGATTATTAACCCACTTAAGGATCTTACACAAGCTGTGTTTAGTGTACTAGTACAGTAACTCTACTGTTACAAGTGGATTAATAATCTTACACAAGCTGTGTTTAGTGTACCAGAACAGTAACTTTATTGTTATAAGTGGGTTAATAATCTTACACAAGCTGTATTTAATGTACTAGTACAGTAACTCTACTGTTAGAAGTGGGTTAATAATCTTACACAAGCTGTGTTTAGTGTACCAGAACAGTAACTCTACTGTTACACTGGATTAATAATCTTACACAAACTGTGTTTAGTGTACCAGTACAGTAACTCTATTGTTATAAATGGGTTAATAATCTTACACAAACTGTCTTTAATGTACTAGTACGGTAACTCTATTGTTATAAGTGGATTAATAATCTTACACAACCTGTATTTAATGTACCAGTACAGTAACTCTATTGTTACAAGTGGGTTAATAATCTTACACAAGCTGTATTTAATATACCAGTACAGTAACTCTATTGTTATAAGTGGATTAATAATCTTACACAAGCTGTCTTTAATGTACTAGTACAGTAACTCTATTGTTATAAGTGGATTAATAATCTTACACAAGCTATCTTTAATGTACTAGTACAGTAACTCTACTGTTACAAGTGGATTAATAATCTTACACAAGCTGTGTTTAGTGTACTAGTACAGTAACTCTACTGTTACAAGTGGATTAATAATCTTACACAACCTGTATTTAATGTACCAGTACAGTAACTCTATTGCTATAAGCGAGTTAATAATCTTACACAAGCTGTGTTTAGTGTACTAGTACATTAACTCTATTGTTATAAGTGGGTTAATAATCTTACACAAGCTGTCTTTAATGTACTAGTACAGTAACTCTATTGTTATAAGTGGGTTAATAATCTTACACAAGCTATCTTTAATGTACTAGTACAGTAACTCTACTGTTACAAGTGGATTAATAATCTTAGTGTACCAGAACAGTAACTTTACTACTATAGTTGAGTTTATAAATCTTACTCAACCTGTATTTAGTGTACCAGTACAGTAACTCTACTGTTATAATTGGTGTGTTAAATTTTATTAATACGATAATCCTATATGTCTGCTACCTCCTTACGTAAAATGTAAGTTTGTACCAAAATTATTATTCTTTAAGAGATCTCAGTTTGAAAACAAAGATTTGCTCAAGTAGCACTTTAACTTTCCTTGTTTTGAGAGCATTTAAAATTTGTGTTCGCTAATTGTCAAGTAGCAGAGATTCGTGCAAAGGAGAAAATCACGTGTAATCCAGAAACAGAAAATTATATATCTTGTCAGGAAATCGATAAGGGTCAGGGGCAGCTTCGCCGTATAGCTTAACGATCAGTGTGCATGGATCTTGAATGTGGCTTTGTTTTTTCATTTTATTTCTTTGTAAAAATCCAGGTTAGAGTGAATTATATAATTTAAACTTTGAGAAAGTTATTATTTTAAACAGTTGTTTAACGTTTAGTACAATCCAAATTACTCTCACTTCATTTACGCTTAACTTTGTGGTTTTTCGTATTACAAGGCTTACGTTATTATGATTTTACATGGTACATATACTGTGTTATATTTTATAAAAGTGTTCATCTCGCTTTTATCAGTTCGACGCACACCTTTAAACACTTGCCCTTGTTTCGTCTGTGTTTTCGTGCAAATAAATGTATTTATACTTGTAAAACTCCCGGTGTCGAATCTTCATTCTCAATGAACCCGGCTGTAAATTAGAGAGATCATTATACTTAATAGTCCAATATTCTGTGCACCTTAAGTTATTAAACTTAAATTGACAATTCTGAGGAGAAGCAGTTTTAACAAGAATAGCACAATTCTACTGTTATAATTGTTTTGATAATGATGGAGTTATAATTATTTTAAAAGTCTCAAAAAAGTGTTTAGTGTAATAGTTCGGTAATTACTCTCATAATAGTGTTGTAAGTTATCTTTTTAATCCTTTCATTTTGTTATTTGCTAGAGGGATATGCTAATATGATGATAACGATAGATTTAGAAAGTTTGTAAAAGCAGTCCTAGAATGGAATGTTCGTGAATGTTAATAATCAGAAGACATTGCATATTATCTAGAAACAAGAATACATTATAAATACGAGAATCAGCGAAGCATTGTGTCTGTTCTCAGCTCGTTGAGTGACTGAGAATTTAGTGAAATAATCAGATCATTGTGAGTTATCGTGCATATTCAGTAAACTGATCGATTAGCCGTAACACTGTACAAATAAGTTTATTTGTACATTAGATATAGTACCACTAGCGAGCCCATTTCTGTTGAAAATGACAATGTTATGTGTGAACCAGGGCCTACACTATATACAAGTTATACTGATAGCAGCCTACAGCAGACGATAAGGAAGAACTAAACTAATTTATTAGGGTTAGGTGGTCCGGACTTCATATTATTTTCACCAAATAATGTAAAAGAACCCACCCAACGAAAAAACAAAATATTTCACAAACTATGATGAATGTACTAATGTCATACCTTTACTGTTATAATTGTTTAAGAAAATGTGCACACACATGATCTATTAAGTGTATCAGTACAGAAATTCTACTTTTAAAATTCATTTAAAAATCCTACACAGGATATATTGACGGTACCAGCATTTATAACTAATGCTTTAAAATCTAAATGATTGGTCTTATTTTACTCCTTAAAAGTCTTATTCCTTTCTTCTTTTTTTTTTCATTACGTTTCGTGAATTTTCCTTTTCACTTCGTCACAGTTAAGGTAAGAACAGCCTTACATTTCTTAAATTAAGATGGCTTAGTCAAGTTTCCGAAAAGTTATTAAGTATTGTTGACAAGTCTGTTACTGTATTCAGCAATTCACCAAATACAGTAAACAATATTTTAACTCAATCACTGAAAGAAGACAAGAATTGCAATACTTACGTTCCTGCACGCCATAGCGCCTACTGGTTGATGCTGTGTAGAACTGTGAGCGTGTACTGCAAGTTACAAAACACAAGGAAATATCTAGGCCACTGGGACAGTCAGTAACCTGACATCTTAGTGCATTGCATGTTTCTTAACCAGAGCTTATTCTTTCACTGCTTTCAGTAAAACGTAAACTGTAATCATATTGGAAGACCTTATCGCCTACTTTCACATTCTGCCAGCGTTATTAGATATTTTAATTAACAGGTAAGTTTGACTTCAAGTTATTAGATAATAGATAATAGTCTCGGAATAGTCAACGAATAAAGTTGGCTAATACTATTTTATACAGAAAACATAGAACAACTTTATATTTAATGATGCTACTGTATACTTAACCTTCAACTTCATATGATAAAAAAGTTTTATACCACATATATTACATAGTAAATATTAATTGGCAGAAATATAAAACACTAGATTTTTTACGTAACAAAAACAAAACAAAAGTTAAGACTAAGGCATCAGAAATATTGAACGATAAGACTTCAGGCTCCCAAAACATTAAACACTATACAGAAACAGTAAACACTAGACTTTACGACACACACACAAAAGAAAATACTTTTTGCTTATGTTTTTTATTCCCGAGGCCGATACAACCGTTGGAGCACCTTGTATGATAATGGATCATTGGTGATTCTCGGGCAAATCTACCAGATGGCGTCCATCTTCTCTCCAGATAGCCATCCTTAAGTTAGCAGTGAAAGACTAAAGGGAAGGCACCCACCGCCAACTCTTGAGCTACTCTTTTTACCAACGAATAGTGAGATTAACCGTCACATTATAACACCATCACCGGTGAAGGGGGCGATCCTGTTCAGAGACGGGGATTCAAACCCGCAGACTAAGAGTCGAGTGCCCTAACCACCAGGCCAAGCCAGGACCTACAATACCTTAAGCATCAGAAATACTAAAAGGTAGCCTACTTAGTAAACACATTAAGATTATTTTATACTGAAACCATAAAGCAAATTTTTATTTAATAATGCTATTTTACTCTTAACTTTCTACTTCGTGTAATAAAAAATAATAATTGTTTTACATAATTTAGGTACCACAAATATTAAATAATAAATATTAGTTAGTAGATATACAAAACACTAGAATTTACGTGGCAAAAAACAAAGTAAAGTCAACATTAAACATCAGAAATATTAAACAATACACACTAGACTTCAAAAACATTTAACATTAGACAAAACGGAAAACTAGTATAAAAACATTAGACACCAAAAATATTAAACTAAGAATTTAAGCTCCAAAAACATTAAACGCTGTACCAGAAACCGTAAACATTAGACTTTACGTGCATAGAATTAGATTTTCAGCCCTATTACCCCATGAAGGTTGCGGTAAGAGGGCCGAAAGCTCGAAAATAAATGTATTTTAACGTAGAGAAAAGTCTGTGTATACTTCTGGTAACCTAACAATTGCCCTTCGTAGTCTTATCTTATTATATTAATATAACTGACTAAAGTAGGAAAAACAACATATTTTTGTATTTCATAGAAGAATGAATTATCTAAAACTGTTTAAGTAGGAGAAAATAACAGGTTTCATGTTAAATTTTGTTTATTGTAATAAAATAAAAATGTTGAACTATACAAAGTTATATAACGTAAGTACACTAGAATTGTACGTTGAGAGCTATTCCTCTCAAAAACGTCCAACAAATTGTGATTTTGAAAACCTACAATGTTTGTTATTGATTCTTGAGATAATTCGTTCTTCTATAAAGTATAAGAAATGTGTGTTATTTTTCCTATTTTTGTGTGTTATATTAATATATGTCTGCGGGGGGCAGTTGTCAATATTAGAAGATATGCTTTCGGCTCCAAAAACATTAAAGACTGTACCAGAAACATTAAACAAAAGACTGTATATGAAAAAAAAAACACATTAAAGACAATACCTTAGGCATCAAAAATATTAAATGATAGACTTCAGGCATATAAAATATTAAACACTATGCTTCACATAACAAAATATTAAAGGTGTTGTAAGCTATTTTTTAATGTTTAAAATATTTGCTAAAGGGGTCACGACGTAAAGAACACAAAAATTCACTAAAGTTATGAATCGACAAGGTTTGTGTAATTTGTACAAACAAAGGTAGCATATAAATACGAGTAATCAGTGATAGTTATTTAGTAAGCCAAGCAGTGTATCAGTGATGTTGATCAATTTAGTAGAAGTTATTTAGTTAAGTCAATGAGTATTCAGATAATGATTCAGTTCAATTAGTTCGGTGTCAGAAACTAATATTCAACGTTAGAAGAAAGAGTATCGCGTTTAATTCTACTATTCAGTTAACTGATCAATTAGCCGTGGAATTGTAAAAGTTAAGCCTACATTCGTTTCATAGTTTATGTTGAAATGTTTATGTAATTTAAATTAAGCCTATAAATGATCATGGCTGTAGTAAATGTTTATTGAATAAATAAATTGATTTATTATCGTTACGTAGAATGGAATTGGCATCATTTTTACCAAATAATTAAAAAAGATCCCACCCCACGATAGAACACTTACAACACTGGTGTCAGATATGGAATTATTTTGGTGAAAAGAAAGTAGAATTAAAAATTAAATAAAAACAGACTAAATTATACAGTTGTGAATGAAAGCTTATATAAATGTCAATTACGTAGCTTGCTAGTAAAAGTTCATTAGCTGTTTGCTCATTGTTTAATTTAGGCTTCATTTGAAGGATTACGAATATCTCCTTCACCCGTGGCATAGTCTTGTTTTCGGCTTTACCGATTACTTTGAACATACTGGGTGTTGGGACCATATAAAATTCACTTAATGCATTCCAAACAGTGCTTGAACTGTCCTTGAATTACTGACTAAATTTCAGAATCACAACCCTATCAAGAAGCGAAACAAAATTTTACTAGAAATGATGAAACAATTAGAAGAACAAGGGAAAAAAAAGAGAAACAGAAAATTAGGGTTTTTTGTTTGTTTGTTAAGCACAAAGCTACACAATGAACTATCTGTGCTATGGCAACCACGAAGATGGAACTTTGAACCAGCCTTGTGGAAACATGTTAGATCCTTGGAATCACAAAGAACAGGATAAAAGCCCTACACTCATCTTCTGGAGGCATGCTGGAAATATAGAATTGTACACTTTTAAACCAGTTAACCATTTTAGATGAACGAACGTTATAAAACAAGTAATGGCTGGAGACGGCTTGAATGGGTAATGAAGAAAAACTTTAATATAAGTTTAAAATAACAGCAAATGTACAACGTTTCGATCATCATCAGGTCTTCAGCCATTATTAGTCTCAAAGTGGGTTCCTCGTCACCGAATTTGAGTTATAAAACAAGATCTCCACCGCTACTTATGAGTTAACATGAAGCTTACAAACAACACACCACAGGGAACTTAAAATGCCTGGAAATTCACGTTGCTGAAGAATCAGGCTTTCTGTCGAGACCACTTCCAGAAGATCATCAAGGGTTCACTCGACCAGCTACCTAGACAGAACTCCCTCTGTGACAGGACAGCACATGGTGATAAAGGAAAAGAGGTCATCCATTCTGCATAACATAGCCCTCAGAAAGAAAAACTACCAAAAATAATCTGTGAATGGACAATTTAGTCTACTGTTACATAACAGTATTGTTAAAGATACTCCACAATCCAGGAGGGAGGCAGTATCGTAAGCTATATTTTTGATATTTTAATTTGAGTATTTGTTTGCTAGAGCGCATATGTCATGATGTCATAATGATTCAAAATCTAGAAACTTCATGAGAGTTAAGGGATTGGTAAAATCTAAAAGTTTTGTGTAGTTTGTAGAAATAAGAGTACAATATAAATACAAAATTCAGTGAATTTAGTTACTCAGTTGATGAGTAATGAGTGATTGATTCATTTCAATGTTTGTAGACACTAAGCATTATTGTGTCTATTCAGTTACTCAATGAGTTAGTGTGTTTGTTATTGTTCGATTACTGAGCAATTTTACAAGTAAGTTTTATTTGTTGTTAAGCATAAAGCTACACAATGAATATCTATGTTCTGCCCACCACAAATACTGAAACTTTATTTTTAGCGTTTTTAGCCCTCACACTTACTGCTGAGCTCCAGGAGTCACAGGTAAATATATAAGTTAGGCATACGTTAGTTTCATAGTTTCTGTTCAAGTTTATTTGTGAAGCTAGGCATACCCATTAACATAACCTGTAGCAAACACTATTACAGAAATAAATTTGAAATGTAGTGTATGTCTAACTTGATTGCAAAATTTCCTCATTGGTCAATCTGACTGACTAACTTACTAAGAATAACTGAATGATTACTCATTAATTCACTCACTCTTGTACTTATACCATACTCATACTTCTATATACTACTTGAAAATTCTAGATTCTACCCAGGCTGTAACTTTACTGAAACTTCTAGATCTTGTATCATCATGACATGCTTCCTCTAGCAGCCAAACAATTTCATTAAAATATTAAAAATATAGATTACAACAAAATGTTTAGATCAATCAATGTGTTTACTTACAAGTCAGAGTTTTTCTATATCAGAGGTCCATTTTTAGTAACATTACATCAATGTTCTGTCTTGTAATAATCAGATGTCAAGTTTTATATATGTTTAGATCAATGTGTCAACCTGTAATAATCAGAGGTCAGGTTTTTTGTATGGTTAAATCAATGAATCATCCGGTAGTAATCAGAGTTCAGCTTTTATGTATGTTTAGATCAATTTGTCAACCTGTAATAATCAGAGGTCAGCTTTTATATATGTTTAGATCAGTGTGTCAACCTGTAATAATCAGAGGTCAGGTTTTTTTGCATGCTTAAATCAAACTGTCAATTTGTAATAATCAGAGGTCAGGTTTGTTGTATGTTTAAATCAAATTGGCAATTTGTAATAATCAGTGGTCAGGTTTTTTGTATGTTTAAATCAAATTGTTAATCTGTAATAATCAGAGGTTGGGTTTTTGTATGTTTAGATCAATGTGTCATCTTGTAATAATCAGAAGGCAGTGATTAAACACAAAATAATTCCAAGAAACAGTTGTATCTGTAATACAGATCAAACATAATTCTGGGAAACAGCTGCATTGTAATCCAGGTTAAACATAATTCTGGGAAACAATTGTATTTGTAATCCAGGTTAAACAGAACATAATTCTGGGAAAACAGCTGCATTGTAATTCAGGTTAAACAGAACATAATT
>NW_013667059.1:162153-171346 GCF_000517525.1 Limulus polyphemus
ATAATTCAGGTTAAACAGAACATAATTCTGGGAAACAGCTGCATTGTAATCCAGGTTAAACAGATCATAATTCTGGGAAACAGCTGCATTGTAATCCAGGTTAAACAGAACATAATTCTGGGAAACAATTGTATTTGTAATCCAGATTAGAAACCAAACGTTTTGTGAGAAAGATATATCTGTAAATTAAACTCCACATAATTGACAGAAACAATTGTATTTGTAATCCAAATTAGAAACCAAACGTTTTGTGAGAAAGATATATATCTGTAAATTAAACTCCACATAATTGACGGAAACAGTTGTATTTGTACTCCAGACTGAACATGACATAATTATGGAAGAAAGCTTTGTCTGCAATCTAGATTAAGGTTAAAGTAATTGTTAGTTAACAGTTTTACCTGTATTCCAGGTTAAATTTGATTTATCTGTTGTATACAAAAATATTGTAAAAAAGCATTTGACAATTAATAGTGCTATTAAATGTAACAAATACCAGTCTTTTAGTAAAAAATCAATTTATTTTCAGCCATGAAAAAAGCTCCTGAGCAAAGTACACCAAATATTCTAAAAAAAAAAGATAAGTCTTGTTTAAATTAGTGACTAAACAGTATTTGGACTAACAGAAAACAAATACTATTCCATCAACAAAATAGAGTCCAGGTTAGCCTTAAATAAATCTATGGTAAGGTGAAAGGGTTGGGTGCTATCAGAAAACGATTATATTTATATATATACACACATACATACAGTCTCTTAAGTTGGTCCATTTAAAGATTAGCTCAGATTAACTTATCACATACACATCAATAAATTCCTTCCCACTTGAAAAAAAACAGCACCACTTAGCTAGATATTAGTCAAACTTCACCTGACACAAAGTACCTGGTCTATACTCAGGTGCAAAAAATCAAGGTCACTTTTAAACATGTGATCAGTGCTGGTATAAGGAAGTCAATTTTTAAGTACACAGTCTGGCTATAATCAGACACATACACAATGTAAAAGATTAAGAATCCCATATCTAATGGAATGCAGCAGTAAAGAATCAGAAGCTGAATGTTAGCAATAGCACTGAATCACAAAATTGTCAGTAGAAGATCCTGGTACACGGAATGTCAGCTCTGACTCATTATTTACAAAGCCTATATCACTAAGTAAATTACTTATGGTATCAGACACTGGTAACATCTCACATAAGTGAACCTTGGCACTTGGTGGTCACCAGTTAGAGCAAGTCTTTCTTCAGAGGAATGCCTTTCTTTCCCTGCCAGATGCTGTTGTGTATTGTCACGGCATCAATAGTTACAGTCAAGTGTTTGGTGTGCACTTGAGAAAAACACTTTCCTCCTGAGTTATACCTGAAATAAATAATGAATAAATGAATAAATAATGAATCTGTACAGTTATCTATGCACTTCCTTCCAGAGTTGAACCTGAAAAAAATACTGAAAGTGTATAGTCTATTTTGGACAAATAAAACCAATTATCCATGCACTTTTTTTATGTTATACCTGAAACAGCAGTTAATCTGTTCCTGGTCAGTAAGAATACTACCAATATTGTAAATCAGTAATCTCATAATCATTAAGTGTACATAGCACAAGAACCAATACAAACAAGTTAGAAAACAACAGTTTATCCTGTGTGTTTGGATCTTAAATTCTGGCACAGATAATTAATTATTTAAAGTTGGTAGTTATTTCAAATTAAGTTAAATCTTTTGAAAATTAACACATTTGTGGGGAAAGTGATTTCTCTAATTATGCAATAGGAAGGTAAAGCCTCACTGTGAACCCTGTCTTAGATACTGATCATTTTATGGCTTTATGTTATGTTTTATGGAAGAATGACCACATTAACTGCTTTCTCTTGTGTACCGCCAGTGGTACATGACGTACTGTCTTTACCTATTTAAACTTTGGCCGTCATAAGCCACTGGTGGTGCACATTATGATTTAAATAATAATAATAATCACATGATCATAATATTTAATATTTTTTCAGAATAGTTTTTCCTTTTTTTAGAAGAGTTATGAATATTTCACAATCTTGTAAAAAGGGACATCAGATAAAATATTTGTGGATGACACTAGTTCAAGGATTGTGATTGGAGGCCTACAATGTGCTTAGAATGTCTCAATAACAAACATAAATGAAAATTAAAAGGAATTAAATTATTCATTGTCTATCCTTTTTTTTTCCAATTTTCATAAAAGGCTTTCTAAAAAAAACAACATCTAATTTGTTTTTTGCTCCACCTAGTCACTATGAACATTTTATTTCCATTTCATTTCTATTCTTATTATATTACAGTTTTCATAACAGTTTTTCTGTTCAAGAAATAAGTCTCAATTAGTTTGTTCTTTTCCTTTAATTACTCACAATGAACAATTTTATGCCAATCTCTAGACGTAAAATAAAAAGTGATTTAATTATGTAGCTTTGTTTTATTTCAGTTGTCCTATCAACATGGCATCAGTGCTCCACCAGTGGTACATGATGGAAGGCGTGGATTTATTACAGCCATCCATACAAAACAAATACTTTCATATAGAACTTTGGAGATATGAGGTGCAATTATATCTTATGGTGCTGTGTACCACGGGTGGCTCACAAAGTCTAACAGAAACATGAAAATGTACCACCGGTGGCACATGATGTCGTGAACTTGTTAAGTTTTAATATATCAGTTTTGCTGAACAATGTTTGGTTATCTTAACAAATTTCAAACTGATACCCTAATAAGAGAACAAATAATAAATTCTAGATTGGCTAAATAAATCAAGAAAAAAAAATACATATTTTGAATAAAAATCAAAATGACAAATCAGGCATTGAAAATATGTATATAATGTATATTTAGTACTTAATTTATCAGTCTACCTCATGATGGCTTACTAAATTCAACAAATAAACCATGAAGCAACCACTTTGATAAAATAAAACTGCCATAAATGCTTTACTCATCACAAGTAAAATTGTAGAACTCTTAAAAATATTCATTTCAACAAAACATGTAACTAAAAACCACAAGCACTATCACAGTGTTCAGTTGGAGTTGAAACTTGGTAAACTTCCAAGTCAAATCATATAATTAAACACCACAAGCACTACCACAGTGTTCAGTTGGAGTTGAAACTTGGTTAACCTTTATCTATATGTAAAACCAAATAATTAAACACCACAATGTTCAGTAAGAGTTGAAACTTGGTAAATATCTATCTATGTAAGACCATATAATTAAACAACACAAGCACTATCACAGTGTTCAGTTGGAGTTGAAACTTGGTAAACTTCTATCTAAGTAAAACCATATAATTAAACAACACAAGCACTACCACAGTGATCAGTACGAGTTGAAATTTGGTAAAACTATCCATATACAACCTTATAACTAAACACCACAAACAATACTGTGGTGTTCAATAAGAGTTGAATCTTAGTAACTCTTTATATATATATTTTGAACACCCATTTGTACACTTCCCAACATGTACAATGTATGCCAAAAATGGTAATAAAGTTGTTTTATTTAGATTTTAGAACACTGTTTAATTTATAATGTCTTACTCTTAAACAAACATTTCAATTGGTTTTGATTGTCTTCATAATATTTTCCTCAGTACAAACTGTATAATAACTTTTGCCTCGTCCTGTACGTAACTATCTATATACAGTTGATCTTGTCACTACAGGTAACTATGCCAGTTGAATTTACCTACAGAACTTGATAAAATCATAATTATCTCAAAATCCCAACTCTCTCACTCTGCTTATGTAAATTGTTTATGTGAAGATGAAGCAATTATACTTTAAAATGTAAAAGTTGGAAATACACTACTCAACATATTTGTTTTATCTTATCTCATATTTTATCTCCTTCATACACTAAATTGTTAGTTCTATTTGCATGCATTTTTTCATTCAATATTAAAAAATAACCAAAATATTGATATATTACATTACTTATGACTTAAGTGAAACAAACACATCAATTCTAAGACTGATTATAGTTTTGGTGGAAAGTGGTACTTTACATTTTCTGCATAACATCACTTTGAAAAATTATGTTAAAATGCTTATATTCACTGAGGTAAAAAGACTAAAATATCAAGAAAAGGTCAATGAAATGACACTCCTGTGTTCTGATTCATTTTTAAAATTCATAACTGATAAAGAGGGAAAAACTAGCTCACTTGTAAAACCCATTCATCATGGGATCAGTGAGGATCTTAGGTCCTGTTCCATAGAGTTTTAAAACTTCTTCTCGATCTGGGTTGTACGAGTAGATGGATCGGAACTGGCAACCAGAGTCTCGAAACAATATTAAGAAGTGTTTGCTCTCAGAATTGTTAATAGCCTGAAATCAACATGTAGATAGTATAATAACAATAAAACACTGTCCATCCTATACATAACTACATACTCCTCAGGATTGTTAGTTGGCTGAAATCAACATGTAGATAGTATAATAACAATAAAACACTGTCCATCTCTATACATAACTACGAACTCCTCAGGATTGTTAGTTGGGTGAAATCAACATGTAGATAGTATAATAACAATAAAACACTGTCTATCTCTATACATAACTACATACTCCTCAGGATTGTTAGTTGACTGAAATCAACATGTAGATAGTATAATAACAATAAAACACTGTCCATCTCTATACATAACTACATACTCCTCAGGATTGTTAGTTGACTAAAATCAAAGTCTATAATAACAATATAAAACAGCTTTCTTTTTATGAGGTATCCATTTAATTATTGAACATATATAATGTATTGAAACAGCTACTTGTGGGATAACAGATTGATTTGGGTACTATGTTTCATCTCTAACAGTGAGACATGATCACATACAACATTCAGATTACAAATACATTCAATCAAGTAAATGTCTTTATGATGATACCACCTCCATCTATGGTATTTAATAGCTTATTACAAATATAAAAATGCTCCTGTTGATGTTTTATTTATATTAGGTTTCTAACTCTGATTCTTAGTGCTTTGAAACGTTTTTCTTTTGTTTGGGTAGTTCTCTACATTCAATACTTTAAATTTTTTTTGTGTTGTTTTTAATCATGTGTTTATTTATATTTTACTCATTTTCATTTCTAATGTTCCTTGAATTTGGTCATCATCTTTCTACCTGCTTCTCCTATATAGAAAATTTCACAATCTAAACATTCTATTTTACATACACTGTACCATTGTCATATTTTTCATTATTACACAACTATGGCAGAAAACTGTTAGTATTGGTTTAGTTATGATTTTATATTTTGTGTTTCATTTGTATTTTTGGCTTCATATGTTCCACAAGTTAATTAATTTTTCACTAATAACATTTAAAAGTGATATCTTTCCATAAATAAATTTTTTTCTTGCTGTTCTCTTGTTTTGTCCACTGTTTTCTTGGTTGCATTATTAATTAGATTTGAATGGTATTCATTTTTTGTTTTCCATTTTCTTTGGTGCACATAGTCTCATTACACGAGTTTCATCATGTCTTCTAACAGTGAATTTTCAAACTAAATATTTTTCCCCCTTACATTCATGTTAGGATGTTTATACAACCATTTTCTTCTTTTCTGTTGTAAACTTTATGTTAATTTGTTCAAAAAACCAAATCATTTCTTCTCCCTTAAAGTCACATCACATCTCAACCAGAAATATGGTTGAAACAAAGTTGTGTGGACTTTGTCTCTATGCTTATGAAGAACAATGATGCTAATACTGGAGATAGTGAGCATCCAAATCCTCTCTCTCCAAACATTAAACAGTTATTAATTCCTAATTCCATATCTTGTAATTGTATTTTTATAAAACACAAATTCAATGTAAAAACTAAAATCATAACTAAACCAAGAACTAATATTCCAAAAATTTCAACTGAAGTTATATAATAACAAAAAATATTGCAATACTACAGTACATAAAATACAATGTTTATACTGCAAAAGTTCCTATATAGGAAAAGCAGGTTCAAAACTAATGATTCGCTACAAGGACCATAAACAATGAAAAAAAAAATTAATTAAATGAACATATGATCGAAACAAAAATAAAGTTCTAAAATGTAAAAGTATCAAATGCAGTGAAAAAAAAGCAAAAAGAAAAATTTGGAAGCACTAAAAATTAGCATTAAAACCTAACATGAATAAAACATCAAAAGCACCCTTACATTTGTATTAAGTTAGATATGTTAAAAACCCAATGGAGCTATTGTCCTCGTAAACACAATTATCTGTTATGATGCATTTCTAATCTGAATGTATTTGTACTTTGAATGTTGTAGGTGATCATGTCTTACTCTCAGAGGAAACACTGTACCAAAATAACTCTGTTATTCCATAAAAACTATTCAATATTTGAATATAAAACTACATACTGCCAAGGATTGATAATATCCTGAACATGTATAATATAAATAAAACATTGTTTATCTTTATAACTTAATATAAAACTACATACTGCCAAGGATTGATAATATCCTGAACATGTATAATATAAATAAAACATTGTTTATCTTTATAACTTAATATTCTGTACATCTGTAACCTATTTATGTACATCTGTATTTTTGTAATTTATTTACCTCTAACACCTTCTTCTTGGTATCTGAATTGACAGCACCAGCTAGTACCGTGTTAATAGCATTTATGATAATTCCCCTATTTGACTTAGCTGTGGGTTTTACAAAGAGCTTTGGGCCTGAGAATTCTGATGTAAATGCTGATGAAGAAGTTGAGCCAGCATCAGATGCCCCATCGCTCGGAGGACCCGATCCTCTACTACGGCCACTTGGTATACCTGGTGGGAGTGAAGGTGGCGGTTGACTTGGAGAGGTTGGATGCCTAGAACCATAATAATAGCCATGACTGGGGCTAGGACCTTGCCTTCTTGGAAGAACACCGTAGCCATACAAAGAGTCAACATCATCCTGGTTCAGACCTTCTACAGGGATTAGCAAGATTTATAGCAAAAATTTAATTTTATGCTTATGTCATCATCAGAAACCAAATTAAATAAAAAAGAATCCACTCCTAAGGCAATCACAACAATGTGCATGTGGAAAAACTAACAATCCAAGAAGGATTAGAAAAAATTAAAGCCTCAGCATATCGGTATTAAAGGTACTATCAAAAATAGATTCTCAAGAATTAATTATAAGTGCAGAAAAGCAAAGTATCATTGAAGTTAGATAAACAATACTCTTTCAATAATAATCAGTAAATCCAAGTTAATGCAATAATAAAGAACATTATTTAAGGATTCATGATACTAGTAGGACAACAAACTAATACCTGAAATATGTTAATAAAACTTATTCAAAAACACTCCACTTAATAAAAACTTATGCAACAATAAAAAACATCACTTCTATAGTACTAGTACTAATACAACAATACAACATAGTAACATTCAAGTTAGATTAATAATACTCATTCAAACACAATGACAGTCCACATTAAGAAGAACTAATGCAACAATAAAAATAATTTAAGAATTAATAGCATAAGCATAACAATAGACTAACACCCAATAAGATGTGTAGTGGGGTGAGAAAATGTGGGCATGATGTATCTGTAATTTGTTTAGCCGGAAAAGTGTACCACTGCTATTACAAATAAATTCCCCCTTACACAGTTAAACGTGTTCTGGCACTTCTTTACTTAACACTACACCACTTCACTCACGGTTGATTAGTAATACTTATTCAAACACAATCAGGGCCAAATTAGTAAAATTGATGCAACAATTAAAAACATAAGTTAAAGATTAATAGTAATATCACAATAAAATACCATCCAAGACAAGTCCTGAAATATTAAAAACACTTATAAAATAAGTGATATTATCAAATAAGACAAAATAATAAAGCACAATATATATAAAATGTTATTCAATAAAACTAACACATACGGTAGAATCTCAAGGATTAATAATACCTCATAATATTAACACTACCATCCAAGGCAGAACCACAGTAGGTCGAATGCAAGATACCAATGACACTAATGCAACAATAAAAATAATAAACAAGGCAAAATCTCAAGTATCAAAATGTTCATAGAAAAATAAATAAACAAATCTTGCAAAGGAGGAACTTATGTATTACTAAATATTCTTAGCACGTTTTTATAGAACAGCAAATATTCATTAAAAGTAGGATGGCAAAAAGCAACAACATTCACGAAAAGTAGAGGTCATATCATCTGCTAAGTCGGAAATAATAATACTATATTATGCACATTATCAAGAATGAATGTACTTAATAAACAGTATCAGCATATTTCGAAATAAGATTAAAAAATATAAATTGAATAATACATAATTCATGAACGTTTCTAAGAAATTAATAATATTCAGAGCTAAGTGATTTAAATATCTATCATTACTCGTAACACAATATAAACACATTTGAAATGTTTAACTGTAAAACTAAAATGATACCCATGATGTACCTAACAATTCAATGTACACATATCTCATCACTTTCCACTTTTTAAACTCTCAGACATTGCATAAAATCACTGCAGTTACTTAAATACTTTATTTTGAGTTCCAAAATATTGTTCATATCATGAATATCTGATATTCTTGACAAGTTATTAATAAAAGAAGCATACAGCTTTTCCTATAGAACAATTTTAACAGTACAGATAAATGTAATATTTTTAATTCAAGAAAAAGCTACCAAAAGAACCTTGAATGTGCGTCAAAACCCAAGTTTTCTTTATTTCTGGAAATAGTACATCGATTCTGCAGTTGACTTTAACTGTTGAGACCGTACTTCAAATACAGACAACAAGTCGTTCTTTATTTCAGACAGTACTTCAAATATGGACAAGTCGTTCTTTATTTCAGACAGTACTTCAAATACAGACAAGTCATTCTTTATTTCAGACAGTACTTCAAATACAGACAAGTTGTTCTTTATTTCAGACAGTACTTCAAATACAAACAACAAGTCTTTATTTCAAACAGTACTTCAAATACAAACAACAAGTCTTTATTTCAAACAGTACTTCAAATACAGACAAGTCATTCTTTATTTCAGATCGCTCGGAGGACCCGATCCTCTACTACGGCCACTTGGTATACCTGGTGGGAGTGAAGGTGGCGGTTGACTTGGAGAGGTTGGATGCCTAGAACCATAATAATAGCCATGACTG
>NW_013667059.1:172346-173167 GCF_000517525.1 Limulus polyphemus
CAATACCTCTCACCAGATTATAACATTTGATCCATCAAACTTGACCCTAATCTCTATCTCTAAGGAGAACTACAATACCTCTCACCAGATTATAACATTTGATCCATCAAACTTGACCCTAATCTCTGTCTGTAAGGAGAACTACAATACCTCTCACCACTTAGTAACATTTGATCCATCAAACTTGACCCTAATCTCTGTCTGTAAGGAGAACTACAATACCTCTCACCAGATTATAACATTTGATCCATCAAACTTGACTCTAATCTCTGTCTGTAAAGAGAACTACAATATCTCTCACCACTTAGTAACATTTGATCCATCAAACTTGACCCTAATCTCTGTCTGTAAGGAGAATTACAATACCTCTCACCAGTTAGTAACATTTGATCCATCAAACTTGACCCTAATCTCTGTCTGTAAGGAGAACTACAATACCTCTCACCAGTTAGTTACATTTGATCCATCAAACTTGATCCTAATCTCTGTCTGTAAGGAAGACTACAATACCTCTCATCAGTTAGTAACATTTCATCCATCAAACTTGACCCTAATCTCTGTCTGTAAGGAGAACTACAATACCTCTCATCAGTTAGTAACATTTCATCCATCAAACTTGACCGTAATCTCTGTATGTAAAGAGGACTACAATACCTCTCACCAGATTATAACATTTGACTTTTGTGAGTACATACTAAATTATGACATTATACATACCTGGGCAGGTTGTTATATAAAAGTGGTTTGCTTAATTTGTACGTGACCTTTTGGTTCAGACATTTATAGTTTACTTATTCTTAATTAGAAGTTATCATTAACAT
>NW_013667059.1:174167-186994 GCF_000517525.1 Limulus polyphemus
CTCTTCTGTAAACAAGTATCTAAAGCTACAAACACATAATCTGAACCCGCTGCAATTCTACAATTAGAAAAACACTACAGTGTCCAAGGACTCATAATCATACCACTACAATGCACTTTTAACTCTCTAACTTTCATATTTCATAAACAAAATAAACTATATTATCTTATCTCTTTACTTTATACTGAATCAAACACATTAATCCAGAATTACTCTCATAGCTCATTACTGACCTGGGTTTACTTTTAGAAAGAGTTCCACTTCTACTAGGAGTGTCACGAAATGAAGAACCCAAGCCCATCCCACCAGATCCACCTGGGAGAGGCAGGCCTTCTTTTTCTGCTTCATCTAAAGCTTTCCTCTGTCTATATTGTTCAAGAATTTTTTCTCTCCTTTGCTTTTCTTCTTCTTTCTTTCTTTCTTGCATTTCTTTCTTTATCCTTTCAAAATATTATATTTTATGACCATCTAAATAGTGGTATCAGTTGTAGTATTCCAAACTGATCACACTAAACCATATGCATAAAAATCATCTGTAAAACTCCCATACAATAATATTCTATTAGACAGGTTTGCAGCTAAATAAATACTAAGCAAGGTGAGTGATATGAAAGATAACGTCTACAAATTCTGAAACTAGGTAAGGGATAGTTATCAAACAAAACAGTAATTTTATAGCCAAAATGAAAAGGAAAAAGAAACAAAATTACAGTAGTATTTTTTGTTCACATAGTTTGCTTATTACTCTCATCTAGAATTAAAAGTTGCAAATGTTTTGTTTTATTCCGAATATTATAAACCTCTATAACATATCTGCAAAATTTTATTCACTAGCTTTGTCTAGAACTACATAAATTTTTCAACACTCCAACACCTGAAAAATAAAATAAAAAAGGATGCAAGTATTCTTTCTCTTGGTGGTTTGTCTGTGAAAAAGAAATATCTATGTGCACACTTTTGCACATAAAATCTTCTTTAAAATGGCTTTCAAAATAACTTGTATTTTGCCACTATGGGAAGCAGCTGCATAAAGTAATATGTATAACAAGGTCAGTAGCGAGTAGCAGCTAGACAGAGCACCTAGCGATCACAAGTAACCAAATATTTACTTCATCTCTTGAAGATTTTATGCTACTTGTTTTTAGCTGTACATGTCAAATCAGTGATGTATGAGAAAACACTGATTAATAAAAATAGAAAACACCCTCCTTTCTTTTATTCAGTCACTCTTGTTCCCAGAGTTCATTTCACATACCTCAGCTCTGAACAAGTTTCATCTGATGTCATTGCAACTTCCTGCTCTTTTTCACATGTTGCCATCCTTCAACATAACACATTTTGGAATCCCATGTAATCTACTTGATAATGTAGGTAATATTCACATTTGCATATTATTTCCTTGTAATAGATGCTTCCATTAAAAGGCCCAGTTAAACAATCTATATGTAATTAAAAGAACAATGTGTGTCAGTCAGTCAGTCAACACCTATATGTGTGCTAGCTCACATGAAAACCCAATATTCCTATTGGCTAATTGTACTGTGGTGCTTTTACGTTAATACAAGTACAAATGTGAACAATACTTAACATGCACTGTTCTGTACTGGTGCAAAACTATGACAATTAATTCAGTAACATAAACAACATGCAAGGAAACTCATTAAGTTAATTCTTTACCTTTCTGTGGCTTAACAGTAATGCAATACCATTACAACTCAATACAAATTCCAACAGGAACCTAAAAATTGACAATTAGGCCTAAAGTTTAAACATGCTTCCTATGCAAAGCACAAGTTTACACACTATATAATCTACAACCATTAGCCCTAATAGTCACTGCCACAAATTCATTCATTTTCAATGCCCTACAGCTAACACATTGTGTGAAATAAAACAATTACAGGTTTCAGGTGATACACAAATGCAATTTAGACACTGTATGAGGTGCAAGAGGGCTTATAACAAACACTTGAGGATAGTTGATTTTTACACTTCTTCATACCATAATTTTAAAAATTCACTATTTCATAACATCGCTTTATCAAGAGTTCAATCAAGAAGAAATCTCAAGATCTTAGTCAAAGGTGGTGATTATCCACAAACACAAAGTGCCTATACAAAAAATGTGGTATATAGATTTCATTCATAGTCCTTCCATGTTTTTACACGTCTTTACTTTAAATCTAAATACAAAAATTCCATATTCTGCTTATTAGATTTTAAATTCATTCATGTCTAACTACATAATAAAGCAAAAGCATTATTCAAAGGATTCTATCTATTTTAAAACATATACCCTTTTCATATATATATATACACAAAGCACAGCACATGCTTTGTATGCAGGAAGTCAGGGATACAATCTCGTCAATATCCATTTTTTATTTTTTTTTCCTAAACAATGTTTCAGTAGTCATATAATTTTACTATATACATCATACTCAAACATGAGTTTATTCCCTTGAAATGACTAAAGCATAAGTTACAAACCTAAAGGAATGAGATTAACTATAGTTACACAAATGATTCCTATACACTAACACAGAAGTATGTCACTGTAGATGCTACATGTAGTTACAAACATAAGGTAAAAACTGTTAACTGTATCATTACATGAATGATTCCTATATGGTAACAATGAGGTGTCCCTGTAAGTGCTACCTGTAGTTACAAACATAAGGTAAAAACTGTTAACTGCATCGTTACGTGAATGTTTCATACATGGTAACAATCAGGTGTCACTGTAGGTGCTACATGTAGATACAAACATAAGGTAAAAAGGGTTAATTGTATCATTATATGAATGATTCATACATGGCAACAATGAGGTGTCCCTGTAGATGATACATGTAGTTACAAACATAAGGTAAAAACTGTTAACTGCATCATTACATGAATGATTCATACATGGCAACAATGAGGTGTCCCTGTAGATGATACATGTAGTTACAAACATAAGGTAAAAACTGTTAACTGCATCATTACATGAATGATTCCTACATGGTAACAATCAGGTGTCCCTGTAGATGATACATGTAGTTACAAACATAAGGTAAAAACTGTTAACTGCATCATTACATGAATGATTCATACATGGTAACAATGAGGTGTCCCTGTAGGTGCTACCTGTAGTTACAAACATAAGGTAAACAGAGTTAATTGTATCATGACATGAATGATTTCTACATGGTAACAATGAGATGTCCTTGTAAGTGCTACATGTAGATACAAACATAAGGTAAAAACTGTAAGCAGCATTGTTACATGAATGACACCTATATCGTAACACAGAAGTGTGTCACCATAAATAGCATCATCAAGGAACTGAAACACAGATGGAACAGAGGTGAGACCTGGAAAGTTTAACAAACATGTGACTTTCAGGGTCACGAAGTAACTAAGGTAGATATTTACATTCCCTGTCTTCATTCTTATTCATCACCACTGCTTCATATTTCTTTTGCAAAACCCAGACCATTTATTCCAAACCCCACCACATGGCCTTTTCTTCATTCCACTCTTTTTCATAATAGTTTGAACTTTTTTTGTTTCTTCATGTAAGATAAGAACAGTATATTCTCTCAAAAAAAAAGCAAAAGATAGTTATTTTTTTGCATTATTTCATACTTCAAAACCAATGCAAAAGAAGCCCCCAATACTTAATGGAGCACAAGATGTAATTATAAAAAACAAGCCTCTACCCTATTACCAATTCTACTTTCTCCATACTCACAAAAATACAAGAAATATCCACTGTGGAATTTTTTATCCAGAATCATCCCAACATCATTCACCGCATTCAAGATAGAAAGAAAATACAAGAATGTCTCAGTTGTTAGATGTCACTGATGTTTTAGCACAAAGTTACAATGGGCTATCTACACTATGACCACAGCAGATGATCAAACCCTAGATTTTAGCACAGTAAATCTATAAAATTACTGATGATCTACATCTGGACAACAACATCTGGAATGAAAATCATCACAATTAAACTGTGTACATGAAAACATTACAAGAAAGTGAACCTTGAAATGTTGAGAAAAAAAAAAACAACAAATGCTAATGAACTAGGAAGTTCCCTCACACAAGATAAGCACAAGACTAGCTCATTTCTATAACTAACCAATGTCCACACACTGGAGGGAAAGAGAAGAAAGCCAAAGGATGATGGGCTTTTCTAGAAGTAAAGAGAAATGATGTAACTAAATAAAATGATGATAAACAGAATATAAATAAATGCCAAAAAAAAGATAAACTATTTCTGAGATACTCTATCAGAATCTGAAACTTTAGCAGCATTGGATCCAACTTGGCTCTAATCTCTGTATGTAAGGAGTACTACAATACCTCTCACCAGATTATAACATTTGATCCATCAATCTTGACCATAATCTCTGTCTGTAAGGAGAACTACAATACCTCTCTCCAGTTAGTAACATTTGATCCATCAAACTTGACCATAATCTCTGTCTGTAAGGAGAACTACAATACCTCTCATCAGTTAGTAACATTTCATCCATTGAACTTGACCCTAATCTCTGTCTGTAAGGAGAACTACAATACCTCTCATCAGTTAGTAACATTTCATCCATCAAACTTGACCGTAATTTCTGTATGTAAAGAGGACAACAATACCTCTCACCAGATTATAACATTTGATCCATCAAACTTGACCCTAATCTCTGTCTGTAAGGAGAACTACAATACCTCTCACCAGATTATAACATTTGATCCATCAAACTTGACCGTAATCTCTGTCTGTAAGGAGAATTACAATACCTCTCACCAGATTATAACATTTGACTTTTGTGAGTACATACTAAATTATGACATTATACACACGTGGGCAGGTTGTTATATAAAAGTGGTTTGCTTAATTTGTACGTGACCTTTTGGTTCAGACATTTATAGTTTACTTATTCTTAATTAGAAGTTATCATTAACATCTCAGATTTTCCTACTTCTAAACAGTATATTTCAAAATATTGCTAAGAGCTTCTTTTTTTTTGACACAAACTACAAATTCAAAAATTATGAAATTTTCACACATGTAACATGGCTCTACATACCAAACACTGACTCTACTATGTAAATGTATATGTGAGTTGTGACATTTTCACACATGTAACATGGCTCTACATACCAAACATTGACTCTATCATATAGATAACTATTGTCACAACTCACATATACATTTACTAGTGTGAAAATGTCACAACTCACATATACATTTACTTAGTTAACTATATGATAGAGTCAATGTTTGGTATGTAGAACCATGAAACATAGTGTGAAAATGTCACAACTCACATATACATTTACTTAGTTAACTATATGATAGAGTCAATGTTTGGTGTGTAGAGCCATATTACATAGTGTGAAAGTGTTTCATGGTTCCACATACCAAACACTGACTCTATCATATAGTTAACTAAGTAAATGTAAGTGTGAGTTGTGACATTTTCACACTATGTAATATGGCTCAACATACCAAACATTGACTCTATCATATAGATAACTAAGTAAATGTGACTGTGAGTTGACTTTTTCACACTATGTTTCATGGTTCTACATACCAAACACTAATTATACTACACAGTTAACTAAGTAAATGTAAGTGTGAGTTGTGACATTTTCACACTATGTAATATGGCTCTACATACAAAACACTGTCTCTAGTATAAAATTAACTAAATAAATGTGGCTATTGTGTTATAGTTCAAGATAAACAAGTTTGTATTAGTAAAGACTGATTCATCATAAAGTATTATCTGTAAATTTAATCTGAGAAATAACTATTAACATCTAAATCTATGATTTGGATTGTGTTATCTTTTTTTTCAAATATTTGTATTGCAATATATGCTAGTCAAAGTATTTAAAAGATTATCAGTTTTTTGCTATGCCTCTCCACATCATGTCTCTGGTCTATCAGTTTGGTCACTGCTGCTTTTTGAACTCATTGCTCTTCCTTCACTTTAAACTGATATGTGTACATCAGTTAACATGCTGGTCACAGTTTGCATTACCTTTCTTGTTCTTTCTTCTTTGCATTTTCTTGTTCCTTAGCAATCCGTTTTGCTTCTTGTTCTGCTCGACGCTTCAGAGACATCATCATGATCATTTCCTTTTTCTTTTGCATTTCTGTTTCTGAATTCTGAAGAAGAAAATTACAAGATACAGGGCATTTTCAACTCTGCATATAACTAATTTATTGATTAAATCTAATATTAAAAGACTGTTGTAACTTTCAAAAGAACGAGTATTCTTTTTGGAATTATGAGTTTGGCTAACCATCCATATAAGTATCTCTATTACTACATTTCCATAAATACATTAACTTTTGCCAATTTCACGTAATTAATATGCGTGCATTTTTTTTTTTAATATCAAATATAAATAAATACAAGATATTTTTCACTAAAGTCAACAAATTATCTTCAAATCAAACTGATCACATATACTATATTGTTAACAAAATAAAAAGATGTTATAAATATATAAATAAAACTAACTGGATCAGGATGAACTAACTCAGCTCCTATTACGAAACCAACACCAGAAGTGTCTTTTTCATCCACAGGTTCACACACCTGTGCTTCTTTAGGTCCAGAAACAGCAGGAGGTAATACTTCAGATTCCTTCCCTGTAGGGGAAGGCAGGACTACCTGAGGTTTTAAAGGCTGTACTTTTGAACTGGGTTGTTGTGATTTAAGAGCCCGAGGTCGTAATTTTGGTTTAGGTTTTTTGGGCTGATCATCGTCAAAAGAAATATAAAATCCTTTGTCTGCATCTGCTTCACTTTTGATTGGTTGTGTAGGCAGCTGCTCACTTTCGTTAATAGCTACTTCAGGCTCAGAGTTCAAATCTGATGGAGGTGGAGAAACAACTTTAGGTTTAGGAACCCTAAAAGTCTTGCCTATCTGTGGCCTACTCGGAGGAGAAGATGGCTGTTCTTCACCACCTTTAATTGGCCGACCAAAATCATCAAGTTCAGGTCTAGAAGGTGTAACCTCTTTCTGTTGAACATTTGATTTGCTTATTTCTGGTTCTGGCACTGGCTGTGTTGTGGGCACCATATTCCTTGGAAGGAAAGAGGGTCCATGGGAAACCATTTGGTCATGAAGTTGGAATGGCTGTTGTGGTTGTTGCTGTCGTAGATTAGGTAGAGATGCTGGAGGACAAGTGTAGGACATTCCTTGATAGTGCATAGGATGTGCAGATATACCACTATATGGTTGAAAGTTCTGATCTGATCTCAATCCATTCTGGTAAATAGGATATTGGTAATTGGTTTGTGGTGGGTGCAGAGAAAATCCTGTTGTCTGTTGGTCCATGTAAGGTTGTCCATGCATCACCATTGGAGGAGACTGCCAGTGCTGTTGTTGAGGCATTGTTGGCACCATGGGTTGGCCCCACTGAGGTTGTTGCTGACTGGCAAATAACTGATCAATCATACCAGGTTGTACAACTTTTCCCCACTGATCTCTTCTCATTTGCTGACTGATGGTACCAAATGGATGCATCATTTGTTGTGCTGGCACCTGTTGGAAAGTTTGCTGGAATGGCTGCTGAAGCTCATCAGGTGGCAATCTTTGTTGAGGTAGTTGAAACTGCTGCTGAACCTGATCAGGATGTAGTCTCTGCTGGAAATGCTGTTGGACCTGATCAGGATGAAGCCTCTGCTCAATTTGCTGGGGCTGTTGGAATACCCCCTGACCATGAAGAAAGAATTTTTCATTGTCCATCTGCTGATTTATATTCTGTTGTTGAGTTAACTTTGCAATATCAGCATGGACTTCTGTCAAACTATTATTAATCTGTTCAACTGACTTTTGGAAATCTTCTGGGCTCAAATTTTCATCAGTTCCAATATCTGTAGTTTCTGATTCTGATCCATTTTGATTCAGCCATTTTTTCTTCACAGTGTCTACATCTTCTGCTAGTTCCTGAGCAGATAATTGTCTGCTTAACTCTCCTGACACCTGTGACTTTGTATCCTCTGATAATGAAGATGGTGTCTCCACCAATGCCTCTTCCTTTCCTGTACCACTATCTGGAGTGCCAGCTGTTGCAGTGCCACCCCTGGAAATAGCTTGTAGAAATGCAGCTTTTCCCAATCTTTGCCTCTGATTTTTCCATAAAATTTCCATTCGTTTTTTATCCTGTTCAATTTTTCTTCTCCTGTCTTCTAAAGCTAATCGAATATTCGACAGCTGAGAGGCAAGAGTAGTTTCTGAGCCTTCAGTAGGAGTTGTGACACCAGAGTCCCCTTGTGGAGAAAAGCTTCCTGGAACAGGACGTTGTTGTCTATGCTGTTGCTGCCAAGTAGTTGTATTAGGAAGTGCTGCAAAAGTTGTTCGTTTTTCATGATCAGGAAGACTTTTTTCTTTTGATTTGATCAAGCTGGATTTCAATGTATTTTTATCTCCATCACTGTTTTCTTTTTCTTGCTGCATGTACACAACATTGAAGGAGTTTCCTTGATTTTCCTTCAACTTGGACAACTGAGCAAAACTTGTAGTTGAAAGTTCTTGTTTAAAATCCTGATCTCTATTTTCTGAAAACCTATTGTCATCCTCACAAGTCTGTGCTTTTCTCAGCTCTTCGACTTCTGCTTCAGAGGCAAGCTGGTTATAATAATCCTCTAGTCCACTGCTTTCTTTACTGTCTTCGGGCTCATCTATGTTAGTTTCACTTGATCTGCATTGTTTATGATTAAAGTCAGCATGACTAATATAATTTTTATCACTATCCACATATTTCTCCAATTCACTTTGGGGAGAGTAGGAAATTCTCACATCTCCTTTATGTTCTTCTCCCATTTCTTGAGTTTTTGTATCACTGTTATTTCGTTCTTTTGGGAGTTTCGGTTGGGCTGGCATCAAAGGTTCATAAGGGAATAGCTTTCTACGAAATCCACCTGAAGATAGGGTGAAGGGTAGTCTTCGAAAATCTCCCTTCTCATATCCAAGAGGCTTTCGCTCATAGTAACCTTCCAAGTCATCATCCTCATCTGAAGAATATCTGAAAAAAAAAATAGATTTGCTTAAAATAAGATCATATTTCTTAACTATGTTTGAAGAGTTTATTTCTTGCTTGTTGTTAACTCTTTAAAACATAACCTAAGAAACAAATCTTTGCATATAGCAAGACTGAATAGTACTTAATAGTCATAAATTTTATCTAAACAGTTTTCATTGAAGCATAATGATGAGTTATCAAACTCAATGTGCAAAAAATTTCAAAATGAATGCTAATAAATGAAAATTAACTTTCTAACAAACATTACAGTAAGTGAAAAAAATCTAGTAAGCTAAAACAAATTTCAGGACGGAGTCCTGAACCTGGGACCTTTGGCTAACAGGGTTAGTGCTCTATTCAACTGAGCTTTAAAACAGTAGAAGTTATCCCTATTACTTTTCAATCATAAGGCTTTTTAACCCCATACTACTTTTGTGTTGTTTTGGGTTGATTTACCTCCATGCAACCAAATCATAGCAGTCTAACTAGATTCAAACATATATTTTTATATGGCACTTACTACATACAACTTAAACTTATTAGCTCCACATAAGGGTTACAATTACCTAACCTCTTGCCATCATACTTTGGTCATTTTCTATTATAAACAACTTATTAACTTCACATGAGGGTTATAATTACACTACCTTTTGCCATCTTACTTTAGTTCCTTTCTGCAAGTTAGATGCTTGAAGATATTGGCACTTACTACACTACAACTTAGAAAACTTATCCCTTCCACATAAGAGTAACAATTATACTATAGTACCTTTATGCTACATGCTTGCCGATATTGGCACTTTCTACATTACAACTTAGAAAAACTTATCCCTTTCATATAAAGGTTACAATTATGCTACCTTTTATCAGCATACTGTGGTTCCTCTCTGCTATATGCTTGCTGAGGCCTAAAGTCAGCTGACTGTGTCCGTAGTATGGAAGAGGTTGCAACTGGTGCTGAAACTACAAAAATGTTAAACATTTTATTTACTTTCCACCACTTATCTATAACATTTATCAAATTATAAAATATGATTCATCTGATAATTTAAAAACCAGATATCTCACCTGCTCAGAATCGACAAAAATAATAAAAGACATGCCAATTGAACTGAAAATCTTTGTAAAGAGAAAACTTATCAACCATGATTCAGCTAGATATAAAAGTGAAAGGAGTGATGCACTAGGTGGCACAAAAAAGTGCCTCTTTATATCATGATGATCAATCAGTAAAATGGATTTAAAACTGACAACAGCTGGAAGGTGAATCACTTGGAAAATGTATTTGTAATGGGCCACCTGCTGGATCACTCAGTAAAATGTGTTTCTAATGACAACCTGCTGGAAGGTGGATCAGTTGGTAAATTAGATTTATAATTGACAACCACCTGAAAGATATTTTCATTGGAGATGATGTTATAATAAATTTTTATGGATCTTCTCAAAGCCTATGGTTTTGTAGACTTGTGTTTTTATCTTGTAGCATGCCAGTGAAGACTGTTGCTGTTTGAAGTTAAGCACAAAGCTACACAATGAGCTATATGTGCTCTGCCTACCACAGGTATCAAAACCTGGTTTCTAGCACTGTAAGTCCGCAGTCATACCACTGTGCCATTGGGGGGGCAGCCAGTGGAGATTGTTCTTTATTAGTTGGTTGGTTTTGTGAAAACGACTTTTGACTGACAGATTGAATTCATAGATTGCTGATATCCAGTTGAATACAGTTCTCAATTTGTGTAGAATATTCATCTTTCTTAGTTGTTTTCTTTGTCAAGTATTTCACTTTCGTGCTATTCTATTCTACGAACTGTGTCCATAACATGTTAGTATAGCAGAAGAGTTTGGATTTGTCAATCTTACAACATTTTGATATCCCCCGAGTCACTGTCCTAATTGTCTTCCTGTCTGTCCTATACAAGACAATCCACAGGAACACTCAGCTTTATATATAACATCTTGGATATTAGGTAGTCTGTAGGTTATTTAAAATTTTTTAGTATTGGTCCCATTTTGATATAAACTTGAACTTTAAATTTCTTTAATGTTTTCTGAAAGTAACTTATTTTGAACATAAATAGCATGTTGATTTTGACCTTTGATTCTGATTCTGTTTTCTTGTGGGCTTTTCTGTGTGTATGTCTTGAAGTCTTTTAGCTATTCATTGACTTCAAAGACAGCTTGAAGTTGCCTTAATTCTTTCCATGGGTATTTGTTACTTCAAATTTTCTTAGCTGTGTTGAACAAACAGGAAACTTTTCCTAATTCTACTAAATGTGGATGGTTAGATTTGAAGCTCAAGTACTTGTCTGTGTGTGTTGATTTCCAGCAGATACATATAATTATACTATCATCTTATATGATTAACAAAACATCAAGAATGGGAGGCTTCTATTTTCTTTCTACTGGTCAATACATATTATTAAGCTATTGTCTTGTCTGATCATCACAATATCGAGGAATGGAAGACTTCTGTTTTCATACTAGTAGACATATGTGGATAGACTGTTTTAGGTTATTGTGGAATGATAGGTTTCTCTTTCCTTCACACTGGATAGTAACTTTGATGTTATATATCTGTGGATTAAGATCTTAAACAATCAAACAATCACAAAACTTGTTCACAAATAAATATATTTTACTAACAAAATTAGCTTTTTCAAGCTCTGAAGTGAAGGTTATGAGGCTCACTTACTTTACAATGATCTAATTAGGAAATAACACATTTCACTAACTCCTAACACATGTACAAATTATGAATATAAAAAAATCAAATCTCTCATAAGACATTTTTCCCTTTCATTCTTTCCTTTTTTTCTCTTTTTTTGCCCTAATGTTTTTGCAGACCAGTGACTATGAACCATGGTTCTACAACAATAGTACCATAATACTAGTCTACATTTTTGTTTCTTTTATTTTAACCCTATCTCAACAGTCAGATGTCAAAGGCCATGTCATCGTGTTTGTTGACTTGCATTCAAAATTTTACTGAACTACTATTTTATGAATCTACGTCAAAAAGTTTGGTATCAAATTGTAGATTATAATTCAAATTTTAATATTATACTTTAGTTAATTTCTTAGTTTAAAAGTAAATATTAAAAAAAAACACAGCTAAACATCAATTTTTGTGTGTCAATTGGTATGTTGAATGCAACACAAGTTCAAATTAGATGTTTGTGAAGTCAAAATACAAAATTACAGTTTTGTACAAATTTGGAACACAAACTACCAATATTGACAAGCTAAAATATATAATAAGAACGTCTTATCTTTTCTGTTTGCTAAGATATCGCCCCTGTACTGAATCAAACACAGTGTATCCCCAGCCCACCTCTTTCCATTTTTGGAAACGGTCCCTTATATACACTTACTTCTATATATGACATGAATAACCAATTGAATACTCAGAATGTCCCCCTAGTGGTTTTTTCAGCCATTTTGATGTGTTATTGTGCTAATTTCTTTCTATTCACACAAGATTTCAAACAATGAGGTAAGTCTTTAGTGAGCTTGAAATTTCATATTTTTTTAGACCAAAATACGGCTTAGTTACATTGGAATTCTATGGTGTCAATATAGTAATTTATGATTTTTTAATTATTTAAAATGTATATATAAAACCTTAAAAAAAATTTTTTTTTACATCCTCCACGTGGGAAATTTTATAAAGCTTAGCAACCTACGACAAGCAGCGAACGACTACAAAGTTTGTAACTAGTAGAGATAATTGTTTGCTTTACTTCTTTATTTACTATTCTATGTTTTAGGGAAAAAACTTTAAGAACTTATTTCAAAATAGC
>NW_013667059.1:187503-191824 GCF_000517525.1 Limulus polyphemus
CTTACAGAAATACGCTAGTGAAAATAACAAATAAAACTTAGTTTTTTGGACAAAAAATTTGATAATTATCTGGACATTATAAAGATTTAACATGTGAAATTTAAAAATGTTCTAATGCATTAAAGTATCTGTAATCGTAAAATCAATATTACTTTGCATGTTGGATAGTCAAGATTCTGAAACAAAAAGGGTTATGAGAAAATCTGATTAAAAAATCTTAATACTTAATTTAAGAACCTGATATTTTGTGTATGAAAACCTTGTAATGTTTACCAGTAACCTGCAAAATTTTGTAACAATGTGTATGCATTATCAAAAACAATAGTATAAATACTCTCATGGATACTTTCGTGGTTATGAGCTGGGTGGATTCCACCAAACCCGTAATGAAAGGGTTAACAGAAAGTGATTTGAGAGAGATAACTGGAGAATGGAAAATGTAGACAAAGTTTTTAAATTAAGAAAACACAAAATGGTACTTTACTAACTTTGTCTGTCTTCTGATTTTTTTATCTATACCTTTCTAAATTTTAGAAAAAATGGTTTAAACTGGAACAATAAGCAGATTGATTTGTAGCTTTTCAAAAATACTTGTAAACAATAAACTAATATGATATTCTGAAATCAGAAAATGTTACTACCTTGTCTAAAAACCTGGGAAAACTACTGAGAATATGTGATAGTTGAGAACCTAAATTAATATTTTTGCATAAACTATGAGGTACTTCTATCACACAGAGATGACAGAGACTGGAGCACATTTTGCACCAACCCTATTTATTTTAAATAAAAATTTTTAATAGTTCTCAAAACAAGAACCAGAGATTTGATTACAAACTAGTATAAAAAACAGGGTTTAAAAAATTGACAGAAATAAAGTTAGATGTCTATTCTTTAATCAATGATTTTAAAGATTTTTAAATAGAGAAAAAAAACAATGCTAAACAAAAATTCAGAAGCACCAATTATTATAAAGCCATAAGAAGAATGTTCTAACTAAGAAAACAGTCACTGGCTTATGTAAACTAACTTACTTCTTTGCCCACTCAACTTTCTCTTGGGAAGTCTATCTAAAACCATCCTGTCTCCATTACTCCATGTTTTGTGTAGCTCCGGAAGACTGCCTGTTGATCCGGCATTAGCCGAGCTCTGTAGACCTGGAATGTTGCTCCAAGACTGATGAGCTATTATATTCTTACTAAAATCTTGTGGGCTTCGTCGAATCCGTACACAAGGGGCCACTGGACCTAGTTTTTTAATGACATAAAATAAGTTAATGAATGACACCCTTTAAAACAGAAAGTTTTATCTTTATATATATATAATGAAACATCATCATGGATATGCATACATCTTATATATCTGATTATTTACAAAGGAAAGAGGAAAAGCAAATCTGAGTGCACTTCGTGCTTAGTACACATTTGCTCTGGAAGATGGTTTTACTCCAAAGATGCTTTTTCTACACTTAGTACATGGTTGTTCTTGATGAGGGTTTAATACCAAGCATGTTTTCTATACACTTAGTACATGGTTGTTCTTGATGAGGGTTTAATACCAAGCATGTTGTCTATACACTTAGTACATGGTTGTTCTTCATGAGGGTTTAATACCAAACATGCTTTCTATACACTTAGTACATGGTTGTTCTTGATGAGGGTTTAATACCAAGCATGTTGTCTATACACTTAGTACATGGTTGTTCTTCATGAGGGTTTAATACCAAACATGCTTTCTATACACTTAGTACATGGTTGTACTTGATGAGGGTTTAATACCAAGCATGTTGTCTATACACTTAGTACATGGTTGTTCTTCATGAGGGTTTACTACCAAGCATGTTTTCTATACACTTATAACATGGTTGTTCTTGATGAGGATTTAATACCAAGCATGTTGTCTATACACTTAGTACATGGTTGTACTTGATGAGGATTTAATACCAAGCATGTTGTCTATACACTTAGTACATGGTTGTTCTTCATGAGGGTTTAATACCAAGCATGCTTTCTAAACACTTAGTACATAGTTGGTCAACTGGTGGTTTAGAAAGTACTGAGATAGGTTGAGTCTGATTATATCACTGTGAGAAAAATTAAGTTTGACAAAATGTTCTCATCTTGAGTCAATTTCAAGTACATTAAAAATTTGTTTGCAATTTGTTCAAAACAAATTACTGTAACCAACATGGAATTGTCTACAACTAATATAAGACAAATTCAAAGTTCTCCTATAAAAACCAATACATTGCTATAAGTTGCAACTTAGACTTTTTCACAATTAAAATAAAGCAAACTCAAAGTTCTGCCATAAAAAACAAATATGATTGTAAATTATGCTGCAATTTTCCATGGTTAACATTATGTACATTCAATGTTCTGCCATAAAAAACAAATGAATACAATTATTATAAGTGTTGTCTCTGTGCTGAATGGACTTGTATGTATTACAAGAGTTTTGTGATAATTTGGTTTCAAGTAATTGTATGAGTTGGTTAAATAGTAAATTTAATTTTATATAGTTTGAATCTAAAAATCATTATTGATCTCATTAAATATTGTTGATTGAGTGTGTAATTATAATTTGATTGTTTTAGACTCTTTCCATTTGTAAAAAACAACTGATCAACAGCAAGTGAGTTTTAAAAGTAAAGCTTTGACTCGTGTATATATATATATATGTACTTGTTTTTAAAGGTGTCAGACCTAAAGCCTAGGCAACTAATTACTACAGCACTTCTCACTGAAAGCCAAACGGTGAATGTTATATTGTAGCCCTACACATTTTCATAAGAAAAAACAAAAGTTCTATTCACACATATTATATAGTGAACATTTATGGTTCCATTTGAAGTTGCAGAAAATTTAGTTTCATTGTACTGAATATTGAAACTAGTGCCAGGTTGAGAATAATTTGCAGAAAGAAAAACATACAGTACATATACAATGTTTCACAACACATAAGCTTGTGATAACTTCTTTGAATGACAAGAGAAAATATTATCTTGTAAGTTGTTATTAAAATTATCAGATTTCAGCAAACATCTTTTATTAGTTATGAATGAAACTATCTATGCCAACTTTGTGTTACAAAATCTTGCACATTCCAGACTGGATGTTCCAAGTATCTGTAGGACTGACACTAAAACATCTTCTATGCCAACTTTGTGTCACAAAATCTTGCACATTCCAGACTTGATGTTCCAAGTATCTGTAGGACTGACACTAAAACATCTTCCACATGAGGTACAGTACGTGTAGACACATAAGCTTCATAATATCTTACTTCTGTGGTATTCTTGCTTTCATTGAGTAATTGAATAGGAACAATGGAATAAGTGGAGGTTTGACAGAAAAGGTAGTGCAGAACAGAATCTGATTTTCAATGACCTTGACTGAGTTTGCAGAAAGAGGCTGAATACAAGTTGTATACGGTAAAGCAATCTTTATTTTAAGTTCAAGTTAAAGTAACTGAAATTATTACAGACTGTGAAAACATGGCATTATATACAAAAAACAAATCACCTTTCTTAATGTAAAGGCACTACACACATGACTGGTGGTCACTATCACTCACAATAAGGAATATTATACCCCTAAGGTATCACCTGACTTGCCAGTAGAAAAGATCACTGTTCATTTTTATATGGCCTGTTCAATGTGACAGCAATCTTTCCCACAAGAAAATATACATGTTACCCTTGGTAACTGACCTAGTTATGTGATTAACTAGGATGAGAGGAACTTAGTATCTTCCTTGACACTTTTTATTAAGAACAATATATGCCAAAATTTTGAAAAATTTATATATCAACATGGTAACCCTTCATTTGTTTTATAAGCTATAAAATGATCATGGCATTGAAGAGAATGTGAAGTAAAGAATATAGTAAATATAAGAAAATCTCAGGATCAGACAACTGACTGCTATCTCCATTTAAAAGCGATGGATGATTTTCCCACAGAAATATTGACAGCAAAGGAAAATCAATGCCTACAGTGTAGCACTTTCATTGCACATACATCAACTCATGTTGGTATGGGATGAGAAATTTTTCCATGAACAACAAATTCAAATATTCACTACAACAGTACACTTCATCCTACATACATTATATTAACCAGTAAAGTACTTGATATTTCAAGAATTATTCTGTCAATAATAAAAGAAGAACACACAGTGTTAAATAAAAATATTGTAAAGTACCTTTGGTATGGCAGATCATTTAGGTGTTAATATTGTTTAGTCTGCTTCATCCAAACTGAATTTCTGATTATAATAAAATACTTCTTGTAAATCCCAATGATACAGTTCATTGAAG
>NW_013667059.1:192623-193973 GCF_000517525.1 Limulus polyphemus
GTTTTTCTCACTGAATCAGGAATTATCCTATGTTTTGTTTAAGATCGTGGTTTTGGTGGTTACACGGCTTGATTTGCTGAATGTACATCTGCAGTGACAGAAATTAGTTTTTCTCACTGAATCAGGAATTATTGTACTTTTTTTTGTAATTGCACAAATGAAAACACAGTAGACACCTGATGATTGTGGTTTTAATGTTATAAAGCCAGACTTAGTGAAAATACATCCACAGTGACAGAAGTTAGTTACATTTATGAATCAGGCCTTATTCTACATTTTATTCATGATTACACAAAAGGAAACACAGCAAATACAATACAATTGTGTCTTTATTGGTTAAACTGATTGATTTATTGCACATATGTCCACAGTGAGAGAAATTAGTTTCATCTGCAGCAAGATACATTTGTGAATTGCACGCATTTTGCCTGTGGAAAGTTTCCAGCTAAACCATGAAAAACCCCACACAATGTCTGTGGGATAAGGGAAGTTACTACCAGATAAGATTGTTGATCATTAATGTTTTAATATTAAAAGACTGTACTTCATATTTTAGTACTGTTTACCTACTTATTCCTTTTTTTAATTGTAAACATTACTATTTAAGTTAATAATTAAAAAATTTGAAAAACAAGTCACTGTTTCAGTGGTTTACATAATAGTACTTGGAATTAAGCTTCACTTTTATTATTTATTTAAAAGCACACAATTAGAGTAGTGACATCATACAGGGGGTGTTTCAAATCTTTTTTTTACATGTATAAGTCTGTCAAAAAAGTTGTTCTCTGGTAAAACAATACTTTAAAAGGTTTTATAAAAAAGCACATTGGCCTTTTGATGGTTAATTTTAGCAATATATGAATTTTCTCTCTTCTGGATAAAACTGTATTCAGAAAGTTATAAGTAATTAGTTGCGTAACATTTTTCTGAAACCCACCTTCTATCAGAATTTTTGGCTCCTCTCTGATTCCAGGTCGAATAACACCTTTTACAGGTCTTATCTCAAACAGGAACATTAAATCGGATATGAAGGCCAGCACATTCTGCCGTATAGAAGAATGCATGTAGAGCACGTCTTCAAGGCTGAGGAAGTAGATGTCATGAGGAAAGCTTTGCCTACAGAACTGTTCCACAAGCTGCAAATTGTAAAGAGAATCTGCCAAACTCATGGGCTCGAGGAGACAGATTTCTGAAGAATTGAAATGTCACATAAGACCTTTATCTATTCTGCTATTGTTAACACAAAAGATAATACAGACTCAACATAAAACTAAACATAACAGCAATAATGGTTACTTTATGAACATTAAATGTTTATTTAACTCACTCACTATGGGCTCAGCCAATGGG
>NW_013667059.1:194973-201454 GCF_000517525.1 Limulus polyphemus
ATGGTTAATTAAAGCACATTGGACTTTTGATGGTTAATTAAAGCACATTGGACTTTTGATGGTTAATTAAAGCACATTGGCCTTTTGATGGTTAATTAAAGCACATTGGACTTTTGATGGTTAATTTTAGCAATATATGAATTTTCTCTCTTCTGGATAAAACTGTATTCAGAAAGTTATAAGTAATTAGTTGCATAACATTTTTCTGAAACCCACCTTCTATCAGAATTTTTGGCTCCTCTCTGATTCCAGGTCGAATAACACCTTTTACAGGTCTTATCTCAAACAGGAACATTAAATCGGATATGAAGGCCAGCACATTCTGCCGTATAGAAGAATGCATGTAGAGCATGTCTTCAAGGCTGAGGAAGTAGATGTCATGGGGAAAGCTTTGCCTACAGAACTGTTCCACAAGCTGCAAATTGTAAAGAGAATCTGCCAAACTCATGGGCTCGAGGAGACAGATTTCTGAAGAATTGAAATGTCACATAAGACCTTTATCTATTCTGCTATTGTTAACACAAAAGATAATACAGACTTAACATAAAACTAAACATAACAGCAATAATGGTTACTTTATGAACATTAAATGTTTATTTAACTCACTCACTATGAGCTCAGCCAATGCGACCAAGGTCATAACCCCAAACTGACTATAATAGTTCCATACTATAACATTTAATATGTTTTGTGTATCTTCACAAAATTTCAGGAAACATTAGAAGTCTTTGGTACACAACAAATTAGATTTTTTAAATAAGTATTTTTACTAAAAATTTCTCCATGAATATATGGTGTTAAAGTGTTGACAGCTCTGAGTGCAAAGTAATTTTTAAGATTAAAAATACTTTTCTTCATCTGAAAATTGTCAAATTTCATTTTCGTAATCTCTAAAACATCCTAAATAAATACCAAACGTTTGTTTTCCAATAAACCCTTATATTTTATCTATTATTTTCTCTACTCTAACTCTATATGCATTTGGTCAATTTGACCAACCTCATAACCACCATAAAAAATACAAAATAAATCTAAATTATCCTTTTTTTCATTCTAGAATTGTAGCAGGAAATTACAGTTGTTTTTCCTAAATATATTAAAGCTCATAACAGTATACATCAGTTTCTACTAATAATCTCACCACACAAGTTGTGAATCACTCAGCAAACATGAAGCTCATGTTATCTTATTGTATTACATAATGCACAACCTGCTTGTAAGCATACCTCGTGAAGAATTTATATTATTATCATTTGTTTCCTTATCTTACCTAATCTAACCTTACAAGTTTCTAATTTTTACATTTTAGTTACATTTATAATAATAAATAAATAACACATAAGAATAACAAAAAATATGGAACTTACCTGGGACTTTTTTGCTTTTTCTGTCGATGATACTTAACCCTACTTTCTTATACTAATCGTAGTACTGCACTAAATAATTTTTTATTTAATTAAATAATGCACCAAAGAACACAGAATAATAATGTGCAAAAAACAGACAATGTCCCATAACTATCACAAATTTTCTGGCTTTTGTGTAAAACCCAGTAGTAATCAGTGAAATTAACTCTCTGTTTCTGGTCATCTCATGAGGTTTTAGTGAGTTACATTCAAAATTTAATTAAGCTACTTTCTTTTCATGGTATACCAATAAATATAGCAAAAAATTTAGCTAATAATCCATATTTTTATAGTATATAAGAGTTAGATTCTTACTTTTATAAGGCAGTATTTAAAAAGAAAACTAGTATTTCCCCTAGTATGAGAATTGTGACATTTGCTGTCTAGGCTTCCTCTCTTCTCTAATTTATTTACCACCCCTTCATGAAGTATGAAATTTAAAGTAAATTACTTATTATAATGTTGTCTTCACTCAGACAATGCATAATTTTTATAGTCTTCAATCTATATTATTTATAACAAATAGAAGCCAAGGTTTTCATCTATCAAATGACATATTATATTACATTATTTTCTGTACAGAGAATTGTCAGTTTATTTTCAAGTTCAACTGTTATTCCCACAGGAAACACACCAATGAGCTTAGCTGAATTCCTAAGGGCTCTTGTTGCATAGCTAGGTGTGAACTGTTTATTATTTTTTTAAAGTGGGCATGCTTGTTAGTTCATAAAACACACATCTGTATTAATAAATTTAGTGTTAATAAAGAATATGCTTGTCTGTGTTAGCAAAAGATAAAGGATAAACATAGTTAGGGGAAGGGGTATACATATTTTAAACATGGATGCTTAGAATCATATTTTATTTTTATGTCTGTTAAAACAATATGGAAAGAATCAGCCAGAAAAGTAGGATGAAATCACTAAATTCATTTAATTATATGACTTTCCTTGTACTATATGTTTAAAATACAAATGTGTGTTTTATGAACTAAGACGCATGCCCACTTTAATAACATAAATAAACAATTCACTATTTAATTATATGACTTTCCTTGTACTATATGTTTAAAATACAAATGTGTGTTTTATGAACTAACAAGCATGCCCACTTTAATAACATAAATAAACAGTTCACAAGCAGGCTTTCAGTGCATACACCAGGACATCTGGCTACTTACTCAATAATATTGATATTAGCTTGAACTTAAACTTTAAATATGTGAATGATTTGTTTTGTTTAGGAACCACAACCAACAATTCCATCTGTTCCAGTTATAGAAGACCTTGCAGACTTAAGTGATGGCTGTAGTTTAGCATGTTTACTAAGCTTCTACTGCCCAAACTACCTCCATTGGAAAGGTTAGTTCTAAATCTTCTTCTGTGTAAATCATCAATTGTTCATAAAATAAACTAATTAGGTTTAAAATCTGATATAAAGAAAGTCATATAATTAAAGTAGAACTGTTTATTTACGTTATTAAAGTGGGCATGCGTCTTAGTTCATAAAACACACATTTGTATTTTAAACATATAGTACAAGGAAAGTCATATAATTAAATTAAGTTTGTTGATGGTGTGCTGGTAATTTCTTGTCATATTTGAAGATGATGTTAAAAATTACTTTTCATTACAGAAGTTTATGAAGTGTTTCCTTTCTTCTGGGTATTTGGATAGTGGAATTTTTAATGTTGTTAGGTCAGTGGTTTGTATGACTTTTTTTTTTTATCTGTCAGGTTGGAGGATGTTAGAATGTTTTCTTTTTCTTTTGAAATGTCAGAGGTTCATGGAATGGTTCATGCTTTTTATCAGTTTGGAAGATGTTGAAACTATCCTTTTTTTTGTCAAGTGATGTTTTTATTATGTAATAACCCTAAGGTATCAATATGAACAGTAACAGTATTGTTATGAATCATTCATTGTATTACACGGGTATTGAAACATCTTGTTTATAAAAGTAAGTTAAGTAAATGTGAAGTCTATCAGATCAGTGAATTGAGAGTAGTTTGGTGCTCCATAATGTAGTCTGATAAAATGTGTATGTACTTGCACTAGTAGACTAATTTTGTATTATTCACCAAGTCTCATAGAATTAACAGTAAAGAGGTAGAGGTCTCTTGAGTCAAGTCAACAAGCCCAGATAGAACAATCATCTCAGTAATGCCTTACACAAAATAAAATTAATTCCATCATCCCATAATCTGATGAAAGAAACATTCATCCATTCACCAGTGTTACAAAAATGGATCTTTCCATTCTACAACTTACTAAATGAGGATATTGTTACACCAACCTCTGGTGGCTTGATAAAAAAAATAATACTTTTACAAATGTATTCCCATTTTTCATTGTTTCCCAATTTGCAAATTTCCTGAAAGATTTAATATTAATGAGTATTTGTAGTTTTATTGATAAAAGTCTAAATTGTGATTTGTTTATTCTCAACTAATTTACTACACTTTTCATACAAAAATATTTCTTAAATATCACATTTTTGCTTCATGATATAGACAAATAACATGAACAAACAACAAAAATATCTAACAAATCTACTCACATGACTAGAAGAGATCTGGTATGAGCCAAGTTCTTCTTCAATCCTCTGTCTCATCCTTAAGCAGCATTTGTTTAACCACAAGATAGCAGAGTCTTCAGCGTCTTCGGGAAACTCGTCAGGAACACTGACTGGGGAAAACCGACTGGCAAAGTTCCACAGCAGTGTATATTTATGAACTCAATTCACAGTATGCTCATAAAGAATGACATAGTTTTATCACTATGTAAGCAAAATAAAATATCTTGGTTTCATTTACAACAAGTAACTACTCAAAGCAATGTACTCATAAAGCTGTATTTATGTTCAACATGATGCAAATAATTTATATTGATGAATAATGAGAAAAGGCCCTGTTTTATTAAAAATATATATAAGAATTATAATGCTGTGGTCAAATAAAAGAAATATTACTGATACATCCAACATAATTTTGTAACAAATCATGGTATGATGATGATAATAATATATATTACCCTTCCAGAAATAGTATAGAATGTATATTTGTTCAGATAACTTTTCTAAATTTTCTGGCAGATGTTCTGAATGTAATTAATGTCTTCCTGATAAATCTGGTGTTTAAAGACTACAAATGTGCACTAATCCCCTTGCTAAGTAAATGTTACATCTATTTCATAGCAGCTTGAACGTATTTCTGTTACTGTTTCCTTGGAGTAGGGTTATGTTTATTTCTAAGGGTGATACAGACTTTTACAATTTGTATATCTACGAGTTGGAGTTTCTCTAAGGATTATGGGATACCAAATAAGGTTCAGGTCTGACTTGAAAGTGTGGTTTCTCATTATTTTTATGTTGGTTCTTTCCTAATCATATGGATGAAAGAGTTAGTAATAAGCTGTGTAACTACCAATAAGAATGAAACACTTAGTAAAACAAACTGCAATTAACCTCTAAATGTAAGGACAAAAAATTAATTCAGGCATAACAGTAAAAATAAAGGATCTAAAAATTTTATAAATTAACATTTTATGTTTAATTTAGATACTCCATAAAATCACTTTTATTAAAGGAAGACTAATATTCTATTTCTGTTATTTTCTCATAGACAACAACACAATATCTATAATTTAGTCAACTGAACAAAAACAAGTTTCAGTATGTTGATTTTGCTTATAAGCAAATATTAAACAATATCCTTTAAAGTACTTATCCAACAATTCCAATCAAAGTTTACACTTGTGAGGTTAACAGTATTACATTTCTTATAAATTAAAAGCATAAAAGATTCTAAACCTCAAGAAGGTCCTTTATAATCCCAACTTACCTACAGACTTCTACTACTTTCTCTGGTATGAGAATTTCTTTAATATATAGAGCCATAATTCCTTCTATAACAGCCATATGAGCATTCTGTAAGACAAAATAAAATACTATACAACCATAGAAGTACTACACAAGATCAAAATGAAACACAGTAACAGCCATATGATGAATAGTCTGAGAGACAAAATACTATACAACCATAAAAGTGCTACACAAGATCAAAATGAAACACATTAACTGCCATATGAATAGTCTGAGGGACAAAATACTATAGAACCATAGAAGTACTACACAAGATCAAAATGAAACACAGTAACAGCCATATGATGAATAGTCTGAGGGACAAAATACTATACAACCATAGAAGTACTACTCAAGATCAAAATGAAACACAGTAACTGCCATATGAACATTCTGTAAGACAAAATAAAATACTATACAACCATAGAAGTACTACTCAAGATCAAAATGAAACACAGTAACAGCCATATGAACATTCTGTAAGACAAAATTAAATACTATACAACCATAGAAGTACTACACAAGATCAATATAAAACACAATAACTGCTATAGAAGATATTCTGCAAGCTGCATAAAAAGATTGGAACATCTTTTAGAGCAACATACAACATTTCTATAAATACTTTAAATTGTTACTTTTATATTCTTAACCATCACATTGTTACAACACAGAAGAATTTAATGAAATCTAGTACTTCTCGATAAAGTTCTGAACTGATGGTTTCGAGCTGTAAATCACAATAACCCATTAGGATGAAATTATAATTGCCATATAATATTTTTTTTTTTTCTCATCAACAACAAAGTAAATTCTATTCATTAATTTTATTATTGTTCTAAAGATCAATTTTTAAAAGTCATACTGACTTACACTGTAGCTTCTCTAATTTGATGCCCATAGCAACACTTTGGCACACTACTAGATCTACAACAAATTTTGTTTTCACTTAAGAGGCAAATTTATCAAATACAAAAGCTTGTTTTAAAAATAAACATACTGATAATTAGTTTTAAATAATTATATGACTTTTTATACATGTATATTAATTAATCTTGTACCATGACTCTCTTTAATTATGTGAAATTAACTGAACAACATCAATATATTGATATGTAATCCTGTACCATGATTCTCTTTAACTCTTTCAACCCGGGCTCAGTTCCTAGGACTGACCTAATAACCATTTTGTGCTTGTTATAGTTTTCATGCTATAA
>NW_013667059.1:202187-204116 GCF_000517525.1 Limulus polyphemus
TAAATTAGTAAGCAAACATTAACAAAATTTGGTAGATTATCAGTAAACATTACAATGCTTTCATATGCAAAATATCTAATTTTTTTTTTTATTAAGACTTAAGGTTTATAAAGCAATGTTTCTCTCATGTCTTTTTTTTTTCTTTTTTGGCTGTTGCCTATCTATCATGCAAAGTAATTTTAATTTTATATATATATATATATATATTTATTATTTTTATTATGTTGACCTTTCACCCATGCCTAGCTAACAATACAGAAGTTACAACAACACAGCTCACATTCACTCATGTTACCATATCAAATAATATAAAACTGACCTTTGGTCTGTACAAAGTAACTTTTCTTGGCTGTATTTTAGTTGACTAGTATTTTGTAAAATACAGTCACATTTCAATTATTATACATTATATAATAAAGAAGTAAAGCAAGCAGTTATCTCTTCTAGTTATGACCTTTGTACTCGGTTGCTGCTTGATGTAGGTTGCTAAGCCTTTAAAAATTTTGCACGTGGAGGATATAAAACAAAATAGTTTTTTTAGGTTTTATATATACTTTTGAATAACTAAAAAATCATAAATTACAACACCAATACCATAGAATTCCACTATAATTTACCAAAGTTAGTAACTAAGCTGTATTTGAGACTAAAAAAATATATAAAATTTTGAGCAGACTAAAGACACAACCTACCTCATTAAAATCGTGATTGAAAAGAAAGAAATGGCATTAGGTACATTAGAAATACTGAGAAAACCACAACGGGGACATTCTGAGCTTCTGATTGGTTATTCATGTCATATATAGAAGTAAGTGTATACAAGGGAGCATTTTCAAAAATGGAAAGAGGTGAACGGGGTGCCACTGTGTTTGATTTATTACATGAGCAATAACTTAGCAAATAGAAAAGATAAGACCTTTTTATTTTACATTATAGCTTATCAATATCTGTAATTTGAGTTTCTAATTCATATGAACCAGTGCTGCATTCAATATACAATGTGACACACAAAATTTGATGTTTATCTGTGTTCTTTTAATATTTATCTTTAGATTAACAAATTGAGTAATATATAGTTCTAAAATTTGAATTATAATCTACCAAACTTATTGACATAAATTCATGAAATAGTAGTTCAATAAAATTGTGAATGCAAATCAACAAATGAGATGACATGTGATCCATCTCGACAGGGTTATTTATGTGAAATTAGCTGAACATCAATATATTGATATGTTATTCTATTAATCCTCACTCCCCAGGTACCCATTACTACGCATGACACAAGGTTTTAGTGTCTTACATTCAAAATTTTATTAAACTACTTTTTGTTTGTGTTATACTAATTAGAATAGCATAAAATCTTAGCTAATAATCCATATTTTAATAGTATACAAATTTTAAGTTCTTAATTCTACAAGGAAATATATATAAAAAATCCTGAATTTCCATTAGTGTGACCCATTTTCTCTTAGCACGTCATCAACCCTATTTCATCCATCACCCATCAAAAATGTACGAAGTTAAATGTAAAATACTCTCTATAAAATCGTTATTTCTCAAACAGACCATAATTTTTATAGTCTTCAATTTTGTTTGGTTACAAAGCTATCAAGTTGAAAATCAGACCCCTCCTGCCACACCCACCTGCCACATCCTCTGCTTCACAATTTGTTGATAGTTCTCTCTTACGTTTTATTATATATTACCTAAAACCAATAGAAAGTTAAGGTTTTCATTTATCAAATGACATATTGTATAATGTTGTGTTCTGAACAGATAAGCATCAATTTCACTCAGAGTAGCAACATCGTTCCTGTGGGAATGTTAACGACTAACTTGCATGAATTTGTAACAGCTCTTGTCGCATAGTTAGAAAGCCAGGACAATTTTGAGAAGTAAGTGAATTTGTCTACTTTTTGCATGTTA
>NW_013667059.1:204453-216668 GCF_000517525.1 Limulus polyphemus
ATTCATTCTTTATTTATTATTATAAAAGTAACTAAAACTAAAAGTAAGGATCTTTTTAAGTTATTTAAGATTAGATTAGATAAAATAAGTAATAATAATAATAATAATATGATTAAAATGGTTCACGAGGCACGCATGCGAGCAGCTCATGGGTAATGTAATTCGATAGTGTAACGTGAGCTGCATGTTCTCCGAGTGATTTACAACTTATAATGGCATGGATAGTATTTAGACACGGTTCAAAGTGCAATAAAACAATAAAATTTTATTATAAATAGATGTATAATGTTACAAACTTAGAGCTACTTAGGATAAACGCATGTAGTTTTATGTTACAATTTGAAGTCATTCTAAGAAAAAAAAGGTTAATTTAGGTTTATTTCGATTTTTTTTTTTTTTGGTAGTTATGAGGTCAATCTAATTCACTGGTCCCATTTTGAAATAGGGTAGAGAAAATAACAGATAAACTATAATGATTTAAGGAAAAAAAAACGTTTGAAATGCATTTAGGAGGTTCTAGCAATTACACAAAGGAAATTTGAGATTTTTGAGATGAGGAAAAGTATTTTTAATTTTAAAATGAAAATTACTTTGCACACGTACTTTTCAAAACAAATACTCAATATATTCATGGACAAATCTTTATTTTATTTTATTAAAAATACTTCACTAAGAAATATGAATTTTTGTATATGAAAGACTTCTAATATTAACTGAAAGACTGAAGATACATCCAATATACTGAGAGTTATAAGTACTAAATTTATATCAACTTTAAACGAGTTCAAAAGGTCACGTGACTCGATCAAATTGACTGACCCCCTGTTGAGAGAGTTAAATCTCACAAATGCCAGCCAAAGTAAAACAATACTAATCAAGTTTCATAATTTTGGCAGTAATAAAAGGAAGATGGATATGAAGGATCAAATCCTTCAACAGAAACATATTTTATGGAAAGAAAGAAAGACTTGTTTATGCTGTTTTTCTGTAAATTGTGAATCATTCAGCTTACTAAAGTATACACAAACAAAATATGAAAATCCAGTGCTGAGTAAATTAATAATTAACTTTTAATCGCTACCACCAAGGTAGCAATACTAGTGCCACTGTGAACAAGGAACAAAACAGTTTGTTAACATGGCATAGCAACTTAAAACATCCACAGACTGAAAATTATGTAGTTCATCTGATGGTTAAGAATGTTTACAATGAAACATAGAGTAATTAATGATATCACCTTTTACAAGATTTAGTTTTACATGTAAATGTAACCATTAACTGAACAACTATATTAATAAACTTTGTGAAAACACTTATGTGTGTTATGACAATGGATTATAAAATATTTTGGCTAATAGGATTATGGAAGTTATATTCATAACTGTAATAATCATGTTTAGATTTATACAAAACAAAAGTTATTTTGAGAGTATATTATTCCTATTAGACTGGCACTAACCATTCGGAGTGGTGCTGTCTGTAGTAAGACTGTCTTAGTGAGTGGTGTGTCAGGTGGCTCCATCAGATACACCATCTTCCTCATCAAGGCTTGCTGAATCCCATGATGGTCTAACTTATGATAATTAGGGTCAGCATATATGTTGGCCAGAGCCAAACAGTAAAGTTCTGCACTAGCCAAACCCTGGATAATTTGTGGTTTTAACCGATCTTCTTCCTGGACAAAAAAAAGAAGACAAATATGAATATTTCAGCTAATAATACAAAACAATTTTTGTTATCTAACAAGAGGTTTTTAAGCTTTCTTTATGAATGCTACAGTGAATAAAAATCCTCATGAAAGGTAACAGAGTACATCACCAAGGTACATATAACATGATAAACATGTTTTTTTAATAAAATTATATTCAATTAAGTTTATAATCCTCAACAAATCAACACTAATATATGTCCAGTAGCACTTAAATATGCAGTTTATGGAATTTAGACTAAATGAGTCAAACTATTGCATCAAATTCTATGTTATGGTCATTTTTTTTAGATTATTAGACTTGAATTTTTTGATGTACTACCTCATAATAAAACAAAAAGGGCAGTTAATATGTATCAAATGTATTATTTTCTACACACAAGAATATGATGTACTACCTGACACTAAAACAAAAAGGGTAGTTAACATGTATCAAATTATTAATTTTCTACTACTAGAATATGATGTACTTCATCACCTTTCTGAACATACTGTCTGACAGACGTAATATATCACTTTCTGAAGAGACTGTCTAACAGACGTACTACATCACCTTTCTGAACATACTGTCTGACAGACGTACTATATCATTTTCTGAAGAGACTGTCTGACAGACGTACTACATCACCTTTCTGATCATACTGTCTGACAGACAGTCTTGCAAGTTAAAGCATATTTGCTTAGAGACTATTCCCAAAAATAACTTCACTTAAAATTTTTATTCACAGTAGTAAAATATAACAGTATTTTGTTTAGTGGAGTCAAATGCTGAGTCTACCAAACAAATAGGAGAAAATGGAGTAACTAAGGGAAGAGCAGAAGTTTTGATTCACTGGCTAACTTGATAAAATGTGAGAAGTAAAGGGATCCCATGAGAGAGAAAGACTATTTTGATTGCCCTAAATGGAGTTATTTGAGCTACGTAATATCATACTGCCCACACAGAACAAAGGAAACAATAAGAGCCTGAATGATCATGAAGGGAGGATGATTGGAGAAAACATTCAATCACCCTGATAGGCAGCCCAAATCTTGGGAAGGAAGGAGCAGTCTGGAATAAAACCAACCCGTCTTCTTGAAAAACTGTGGAAGTTGTTCAAGGCAAGTATATCAGACAGACATCTCCAACCAGTAGAAAGAAAAAGAAAATACATCTGAAGAGAATAATTATACAGGAAACAGGTGGACAAAGTTTCAAAAAGAGGACTTGTGAGAGTCCTCAGAACTAAAGTGAGGTTTCTGTCTGAAAGGTGAACTAGACAAGGAGTATAATTGATTAGAATAGCCATGAAGAGATCTATAAGAACCAAAGAAAAAAAAGAGAATGGCCAAGAAAGAAGATGGAAGATAATCAACAAAGCCACTTTGTATCTGACAACTGTAAAAGTAGATAGACTGCTTTCAAAAAGCCAGTCAAAAAAGGAAGTGAGATGACGAGCAGATGGACTACCTGGAGGAAAGGAGTATCAGATGGACGAGCACTGATATAAATCATCCATTGCACTAATAAATCACAAGGGTAAATGGCCTAAAAGAGTTAGAAAGAAAATGGGCTACTCTGTGAGCAAAACCTGCTCATTTTGCAAGGAAATGAACAAAAGTCAAACGTGAAGTTGAAGATGTGGTACACTGTAATGAAAGATGAATATCTGTGGCTATCATAAAATGGAAGATGTAGAAGCTCCTGGATTTCCAAGAAGCAAAGTTGCAGACACTATGACTGAGCTAGCTAATGGAGACAATGAGAAAAACCTGGCAAGAGGTGCTGTAATTTAAAAATTGCACTATGGGAAGAAGTTAAAGAGAAGAAAAGGCATACAGAAAGATGTTATACCTATCCTGACCAAGTTTACACAGCTAGGACTACAGAGTCTGAGACTGGTAACAAAAAGAGTGTAAACTTATTTTCAGAGAAATCATAAATGCAACGATAATAGGATTCCCAAGTTGGGCAAAAATCCATTGAAACAAGAGAGGATATGTGAATCATTCTGTTGATCTGGCATTAATTTCAATGCTCCCAGGATATGGCAGGTCAACAACTAGATATTGTGTCCATGTGCCCAAAGCAAGAACTCTAGAGAAAAAAATCAGGGTTTCAAGAGCAATCACCTCTCTGTCAATTGATCTAAGAAATGACAGTGGAGTTGTACAAATTGATCTCAACACAACATCCAGATGACATGACAGAAGATAATGGGAGGCCCATTGAACTGCCAACATCTCCAAGATATATATGTATGTAGAACTCTCCTCTGGTCACCAAACACCTGTAACATTGAACATGTCAACAACCATACACAGCCCTTGGTTAGAGGTCAGGTAGAGGAATGATAAAGCCCTCAGGAGTTAAATTGAAAAGAGATGGGGCTTTAAAAATAAAGAAAGCCTGTATGACCCAAAACTTTTCTGCAAAGTGAGTCCACATTTGTGCAAAATGTAAGATCCAAGCTCCCATTGGACCAGAACTGAGGGGTGGCTCATAAATAAGACTCTTAATGGCTGGCCTTTCAGGAAGAGGGACATTAGGAAGAGGCCAGAGGATGTGGAGAAGGATAGGATGAGGAACTCCCCAAAAAGCCTTGTCTTGAGGGAAAGGCAACAAAGGGAGTTCCCTGAGACAACACTGAGGAAGGCTAACTCCAGAATGTAAGGCTTATCAACCAAGAAATTCCCAGAAACAAAGGAATCCAGTTAACTAGGCAACTGCTGAATAAGAAATCAAGGCAGCATAGAGAATACGTTGTGTGACTTTCTCCAGTAAATCTGTTCGGGTTGAGGAAGCAAAAGACAAAAACAAGCAGACTGGGGGCAAGAGAGAGTGAAAGGAGAAGAATATCCGCAAGCTGGAAAATGAGACATAAAAGATTGAAGCTCTTGGAAAGAAGAATAATTCTGAACAGAGAAGGAGATTTTAGGTCGGGGAAAACAAGGCAACAGAAAATGAGCATGAAATTAAAACAGCAAAGAATCTGCTTGAATATGAAAATCAGGCAAGGGAAGAAGAGTGGAGGAAAAAAAATCCTAAAATTGAGAGGCATGTAACCAACTCATCCATGAACCAGCAACAACAAGTAAGAGAAAAAAACTTTCACATGCCTGAGTTAACAGAGTGGCAAAAGATTAAGGCAGGGTTACTAAATCTTCACCAGGGATAAAAAAGACAGATGTAAAGACAGGCTGTGGGAAATTCTGGTGAAATTCATCAAAATGACACAGATATACTTTCAGTTTAAATTCTGTCAGAGCACATCTGTAGGAATTTGAAACCTGAATGGATTAAATACAGATATTTAGGTTTGATATAAAGTTACACACTAAGCTAACTAGATATTTAGGTTTGATATAAAGTTACACACTAAGCTAACTAGATATTTAGTTTTGATATAAGGTTACACATTAAGTTAACTAGATATAAAGTTACACATTAGGCTAACTAGATATAAAGTTACACACTAAGCTAACTAGATATTTAGGTTTGATATAAAGTTACACACTAAGCTAACTAGATATTTAGGTTTGATATAAAGTTACACACTAAGCTAACTAGATATTTAGGTTTGATATAACGACTGAGTAACTTAACCAAATTTCTTATTGCTTTAAACCACCATTTTACAATTATTTTACCTAATAATTTGTTGCTAGAAGTATGTAATAAAATTGATATGAGTATTTAACAATGCATGTATTTTTTATCACTTTCAATAACCACTATAAGCTTTTTCACATTCACATCAGCCAATCAAAACATTTCTATCTACTAAATAATTTAAATTTTGAGTAAATTTCAAACAAAAGTTCTTTAACCTTACCTCATGGTCTCGGTAGTATGGTTCCCTAAGATCTGGTGGGATTTTATTGTTGTAAGCCTTTGACAACAACCACAATACTGATGCTCTCTGCTGAGCCTAAAAGTGAAAGGTTAACACTGTAACTCTCAATAAAATATATCATGGTCAGAGGCAATCATATGATACTCATATTAAACAACTACCAAACACATTAAAACCTACTGCAAAGACTTTTTGTAAACTGATACAAACATAAAAAACTCATAATCTTACTTAATTAAAAACAATTTGATTATTTTAGTTTGAACAGAAACAGAAATTTAGATTGTGCTTAACTACAGACAAAAGTAAGAACAACTTTATTATTTTCTTACAAATAAATCTAAGTAATTCCTCTTATCAAGCCACACATAAAGGTACAAGGAACTTAATGAACTAGAAACAAAAGAACCATATTTTTTTAAAGAAAAATGTTGCATACAGTAAAAGCATCATATTCTCTAATGAACAGAAGCAAAAGTAAATCAACATCTTATTGAACTAGATAATATTGGTTTAACTAAAATACTTTCACAAGAAAAATACAATTTAATTTTGCAAAATAACTGTCAAAACTATATTCCTGAAAATGGAGGTTTTAATATGTTCACAAATTAGTTCATTTTGATCAGTTTTGCTTAATTTTTTAAAAATAAGCTATAAGATAAAAACAAGTTCCACCCACTTTGCCTAGTATCTTTAACACATTTCTCATGTTTTCTTATGCATACAAATGTTAGAAATAAGACACGAGTCTTTGAATCAATGGGTAACCTCCGGATTTCTAATAACCAACACCTTGCAAGTTGATTTTAATTACATCATACTGAATATGCCATTTTCAATTTAACTTAAACTCATGGGCACAAAAAATACATGTTAAATATTTTAATCCTTAGTGAAATTACAGATCATAATTAGGACTTGTGTGAAATTGGTGTTTTTATAAACAACAAAAACATAATATCAAACTTATCATCATAGTCCCTGTATATCTGCAAACAGAATATCGAACTTATTTATTGTCATAGTTTTTACATATCTACAAAGACAGAATATCAAACATATTATCATGGTGTTTGTATATATACAAACAAAGAATATCAAATTTATCATCGTGGTTCTTGTATATTTATAAACAGAGAATATCAAACTTATTATCATGGTTCTTGTATATCAACAAACAGAGAATATCAAACTTATCATCATGGTTCTTGTATATCAACAAACAAGGGATATCAAATTTATCATCATGGTTCTTGTATATCAACAAACAGAGGATATCAAATTTATCATCATGGTTCTTGTATATTTATAAACAGAGAATATCTAACTTATTATCATGGTTCTTGTATATCAACAAACAGAAAATATCAAACTTATTATCATGGTTCTTGTATATCAACAAACAGAAAATATCAAACTTATTATCATGGTTCTTGTATATCAACAAACAGAGAATATCAAACTTATTATCATGGTTCTTGTATATCAACAAACAGAGAATATCAAACTTATTATCATGGTGTTTGTATATCAACAAACAGAGGATATCAAACTTATTATCATAGTGTTTGTATATCAACAAACAGAGGATATCAAACTTATTATAATAGTGTTTGTATATCAACAAACAGAGAATATCAAACTTATTATCATATTGTTTGTATATCAACAAACAGAGAATATCAAACTTATTATTACATTTAACTGTCAAACTTATCTCTGATTTTTCATAAAAATAAAGAAATATAATATTAGTTTACCATATCCATACTTTGGTCCACCATGGTCTAACAAAATACTACAATGGTATACAATGTGGTCTATCAGACTGTTGTCATAGTATACCATAATCTGACAGGATACTATCATGGATATTGTGGTATACAAATGTAAAACCAGGATCTGTCTAAGAAATAAAATTAGATGCTATGGTATATAGTGATATATAAAGCATTACAGTGGTATATAATGAAATATAAAGTATTACAGTGGTATATGATGATAGATGAAGTATTACAGTGGTATATAATGTTATATAAAGTATTACAGTGGTATTTAATGTTATATAAAGTATTACAGGCTTATTAAAACTATCATGCTTTATTCAAGTATTTCAATGGTCAACTTACCATGCTTTACCAAAATACAACCATGGTCTATTAGAACTAACATGGTTTACAAAAGTATTATCATGGTATATTATAACTACCATAGTCTATTACAGTCTCTGTTATGATGTATAAAAATACTAGCTGTAGTACCTGTCCATTGGATGGGTGAAATAAAAACTTTGTAACAAAGGATTGGAAATTGTACTTTTTTTAACATAATAGAACATATTACATTTGTTCTGACTAGCTCTCTTCATACTGAAATAACCACCTCACAGATTATTCTAATAAACAATGGCTATCCCTTGCATTAAATTCAAGTCCTAACACACAAGTTCCTTTCTCTCAAAATTGAACCCCCAAAGACACCATACATTGTTCACAAATACCCATTATGACTGATCGTTCCTTTTGTAGGTAAGCAATGTTTCATAGTGAAGTCACAAATTTGAATAATAATTAAAACATTTTATCCACAAGTTCAATTATAAATGTTATTCAAATCACCTTTCAAGATACAAAATCTATTCAAAATCTAAAGACTTATTACCAACCCTATGCATTCCGGGACTGTGTATAAAAGAACTCTCAACTTTAAATAATAATACAGCTTCACTACAATTAGGTCTGTTCTAATCAACTTGTATAATATTCTTAGAATTGTTGCTCTTTTCCTATTCTTTATTATTTTTTTAACTGAATTCATCCTTTTACTTTGTATTTTAGTTACTCTTTACAAAATGATTGAACTTTATAAATTTTGTACCTAATATTTTATCTTTTTCAATATAACTTACAGAAGATGTAATATGTACATACCGAAATGTTCAACAATTAAATGTTTGTTACTATACACATACATGTCCAATATTTGTTGTTGTTGCCATCATTCTGCTGTTGCTAGCTTTGATAGTTTATTGACAAACTAAAATAATGTTCACAGCACTACTATATTTTAGTACAGAACTAAAAAAATTTATTGCAGAAATTCCATTGATCATCACAGAATTACTATGTTTTATCATAGAATTAGTATGGTTTATTATTAGAATTATGTAATAGTAACTCCATTTAATGTAGAATTTCCGTGACACATCATAGAAATACCACAGTTTATTACAAAACTGCCATGGTTTATTACAGAATTAATATGCTTTATTACAGAATTAATATGCTTTATTAAAGACTGAACAAGGTTTATCAGAGCTAATATGGTTTATTGCAGAACTAACATTATTTATCACAAAAATGCCATGGTATATCACAAACTTTACATGGTTTACACAAACATCCATAGTCATTGCAGAATTATTAAAATTAAAAACTAGGTATTAATATAAAAAATCAGAACCTCTGTTGACACTTATATACATAAATAATAAAATCATTACACAAACATTCAAATCCTGTCAGTTAAATTAAATTCGTAGATTTTGTTTGTATAAATAATAAAGTTAAGCACAAAGCTTCACAATGGCTATCTGTGTTCTGCCCACCACCCGGTTTCTAGCGTTGTAAGTCCGCAGACATGCCACTGGGGAAGGGAGGGGGGTATACATAGATACAAGTTAATTCTATTACTATAAATATATAATAATAATAATAACACACACACACACATACATATATACACACACCGCTAAAAGCAGTATGAAGAATCTTACATAGAATGTTAACCCTAACAACTCACGACTATAACTTATAAGTAACTATAATCAAACACGAACATCTTACCAGCAATACCTCCCTCCTGGTCCTCTTTTTAATCATGATCGAATCAGTTAGATGAACCATTAAAAACTTGATGTACAGAGCACGTAACAATACCGCAACCTACGTGTAGGGCTGGAAAGAGAACGTAACAATACGACCAACTACGTGTAGGGGTGCCACATCGGACGGCCTACTCACTGCCCACGGTGTAAATGCTGTCAAACGACCGTCTCTGAGTCTGAGGCCAGCAAGTCTATTCACGTGGGTGTGTCGTCTTCTACGGACACACATAAATAAACACTTTAAATCTGTACAAGTTACTTCCTTAGTTCCATACTCATAACTAAAAAACTTGCACTTGGCCATCACACTCGAAGACTCCAAAATGTAACAACTTATACTTTTTGTTTCTTTGAAGTAAAAACATGTTCAATATCTGTCGACACACAAGAACAAGTAACGTTATAGTAGTATATGCAATTGGATGATTATCTGCGTTTTAAAAGTAAATTAACGTTTGTGGATATATATATAGCTTCATAGGTTCCAAATTCGAACTATTTAAATTGTTTTGACGTCGAAGAGGCGTGGGGATATTTAACTTTTGATTTGACGTTGATTAAAGACGGTTGTTCTTTGCCTTCGCCAGTAAAAAGTAGTTGGTCATAATATAATGTCCCGTATTTAAACTTTATACGCCTAATATAAAAATTACGTTATTAAATCAGGAAACACGAAATTAAGTATCGTCATTCTAATTTTCTTGAAATCTGACGAAGTTAGGGGAGACTGAAGGGTTTAATAATAATAATAGGATAATACCAGCTGGCTATGGTCACGTTCACCACAGGAATGCACAGGTAAGACGAAGCCAAGCAACCGTTACGGAAAGCAGTGTTGTAAAAAGTATGAATCACTCACTATAGCCTGAAACCGGCTTCTGATCACAGTTTTGTCGTGTCATCCAACTGGTCTAGTGCGTCAACTCTTGCCTGACTTGGCACACAGTCGCTACTTAAAACCACAGAACAGGCTCAACCGTGTACAGAACGTATATATGTATGGTACTAAAACATACCACTAGAAACTTTTTCAGTTTCCATACAATGAAAATTAAACGTTCCTTCACAGAAACCAATAAATAAAAAAAGTGCAATTTGAAAACAGAAGCACTCATATCCACACAATTCATGATAAGTAAAGATATGCTTAGATATAATACACAACCTTTTGAAGTGAATATGTACTAAAATCAACAATAGGAAAAACAGTGTACTGAGATGATGGACAGTGTTATATAAAACTCTGTATGAGTGTGCATTAAACCTGAAAAACAACAAATAGTTCATGATTTTAGAAAATAAATCAATATATTTCTAGTGTTTTCTTGTGGTAACATTATGAAAGTAAACAATACTACCATCACCATGGAAGTACACTTTCCACATGGTAAGCATAGCTATCTTCTACAAACTGGTCAACCATTGAACTGTACAGGTTCCTTTGATGTCCTTACTGAATGTCATTTATTGAACATTATTTCTGTAGCTTTTCCTCCAAAAGCCATAAATAAATTTCAGCATAAATCAAACAAATAAAACAATCAAGTTGTTGTATAATAAAATGTTTGGATATTATTATTTGTAGTTTCTGCAGCTGGCGGGATTTTGATTGTCATCAGACAACAGAATCATGTTTCTCCAAACTAATATGGTAATTTCTTAAACTAACAACTATTATGGTAGTTTCTTATGATTCATAATATAATATAGATGTTCCAAACTAACAACTATTATGATAGTTTCTCAGGATTCATAAGATAATATAGATGTTCCAAACTAACAACTATTATGGTAGTTTCTTAAGATAATATAGATGTTCCAAACTAACAACTATTATGGTAGTTTCTTAAGATAATATAGATGTTCTAAATTAACAACTATTATGGTTGTTTCTCAAGATAATATAGATGTTCCAAACTACAACTTTCTTTAATTATCAAAAACTTTTCTTCAGTTATGACAAAACTTTTTTAAACATACATGTGGTATAATACTTTCTGTCATTATTAACATTCTCCTATTGGTTCTTTTACTTTTGGTAAATTTCATAGTTATCCAAAGACATGAAAAAATTACCCATAAAATATACCAATGTACTACATAATTCATGTAAGACGAATTTTTTCATTTGTTTTTAGACAGGTTAGTAAGTAGAAACACTACTATTACAGCACTCTGTGGTTCATTTTACTGTTGGTTAATAAGTACAAGTAAAGCACTACTCTACTCTGTGGTTCTTTTTATTGTTGGTTAATAAGTATAAGCACACCACTACTCTGTGGTTCCTTTTACTGCCAGTTAAAAGTACAAAATTAGTAAAAATTGTAATTTATAAAGTGGGAATAGGGATCATCAAAAAAGTACAAATAAAAGTTGAATCAAAATGTAAATATTATATTTTAAAGCCTACAACTAGAGACTCTAAATACTGGAAATAAGGCTGGAAACAGTGTGTACATTTTGACTCCATTTACACTGATAAGTACTGTAGATATGGAGTCAAAATAGGGATTTGCAGCTTGAGAAAATAATGTAAACACTATTTCCAGCCTTATATGTTTACTTTTTTTAAAGTCCCTAGTTTTAGGCTTGAAAATATAATCTTTACATTTTGATTCTACTTGTTTCTGTACTTTTTTGATGATCCTTATTCCCCCCCTTTTTAAATTAACAATGTTTACTAATCTTGTTTGTTAAGATTTTATGTCCATCTATGGAGAATAAATTTTAAGCTACATATGCGTTCAGTTGAATATTACATGTTTTTTGACAGTTTATTGCC
>NW_013667059.1:216678-223059 GCF_000517525.1 Limulus polyphemus
TAAGTATTTATGTCCATCTAGTGGAGTAATTAAATTTTAAGCTACATATGTCGTTCAAGTTGAATATTACTATTGTTTTTGTACTAGTTTATTGCCACATTGGCTTTGTTCCACTCACCCACCACAATAAGCTTATCGAAAATAAATAATAAATGTACAACAAAGAATAAACACATGTACTGGTTTGTATCTACAACAAACAAAAAGTAAAGTTGTTCTCAAAGGACCCTCTTGAAGACAAAGATTGTATCATCACAGATTTCATGACCGGCTTCCATCAATGTTACAGTGTAATGTAACAAAAGATGAGCAATAACAAAGCAATCTCATCAAAACAGAATAACATTTTGTCTAAGATAATACAACAGAGATTAATGTGATGTGAACAGACAGAGTAACATGCTTACCTTATTAAGTCTACATGACACATACATATGTTCTTCAACAGTCTGCTGTGAACAAGTGTTTGCTGGAATAAGGTGACACAAATAATGCATGCAAAATAAACAACAACATTTACAATCACTACCTCAAAACCAACTATTTAAAAATTGCAATAGCAATATAAAATAGCGATATATGCAGCAGGGATGGGGCAAATACTGGAGATCAGTAATCAAATACAAATACTTTAAATGTTTATGAATACAGGAAAATGTTAAGTATTCAAATACAAATATAAATACATAGGAATGTATTCCTGAATACTTTGTCAGGTAATATGCAATAATGAGAAAACAGCAGGTGATAAAAATTTCAATAATTATATTTTATGAAACAAACTTTTTAGAAACTGAAACAAACAAATAATAACATTTCAATACTTTTATTTCTCAAAATGCAATAACAAAATTTTAGAACTAAAAATATATTTTTAAAGGAGAATTATAGATATTATAACTGTCCATTATTCTTTATGAACATCAGTCTCTCAAATGTCTTGTCAGTGAGACAGCAGCCATCAGGTCTGAGGATTTTGCCTCAGATGCTAAACAAATGCTCAACAAAGGCAGAGGATGCTGGAACACTCAGGTAGTGTTTGACTAGTAGAGATAGGGTAGGAAAGTTTTTATCGTGGATCTTCCAGTAATCTAGAGGGTTGTTTTCTTCAGGAATGCAAGGACTATCAAGGTAGGTGTTGATCTCTGTATCCTCTGAAGATGAGATGAGATAGCTGGTTTCTTTTAGGCAGAAAAGAAACTAAAGAGCTTACATCTTTTGCAAGGGGGAATTTACAGTCCTCTTTTGGTTCCATGGTTGTGGAATTAGTTGTTGAGGAAATTTTCTTGACTTCTTGCTGCAGGAGCATTCAATTGGATTCATAGACCATAGGTCTAGTGAAACACCAGTCAAGTTTAAATCTGGGATCCAATGCCACAGCCAAGCAGAAGACATTTCATTGCTCATACTGAGTCAGACAGATTTCTTCAGTGCAGAAACAAGATTGAAATTATATCTGGACTGCATGCTGTCAATCTTAGTCATCAGTCCATAAACACATGGCACTACATAACTAGAGGTAACAATGTTCTGATCCTGGATGAAATCTGTTGCCTCTTCAAAAGGTGTCAGTATTGTCACCAAATCTGCAAGCACAGTTTGATCATGAAAAGTAAGATTAGGTGTACCAACATCAAGATTATCCAACTTCTCCTGGGGAATCTTCAATACGGACTTAATCATCTTCATTTTCGAGTACCACTGTGTTGGTGTTATTGACTGAACTCTGGCCTCTCCCTCAAGTAGATCAGTTGCTTGCATTAATTTTCAAATGTAGGACATGATGAATGATGCTTTGGAAATTACTTTCAGCAGTGGTCCAGTTTTTTTCATGCCATCCCAGACCACAAGCTGTAGCATGTGGGAAAAGCAGGGGTCATGTTCAGGATGAAATTCGGATAAATTGTCTACTGATTTAGATTCATCCAAAAGTTCATCTGTAGATGAGCTATCACCATCTGTAGATGAGTTATCACTATCTTTAGATGAGTTATCACCATCTCTCACACTAGGTAGAGTTTGTGGTTCAAATCCAGGCAAGCAGAAAGCCTTGATGATGTTGGATGTGTTATCAGATGTTACATATGACACTTTGTTGTTTATGTTAAAAGACATTTATTATTTCATCATATTGAGCTGCAATGTTATCAGATGTGTGATGCCCCTTGAAATGCTAACATGCTCGCATGACTGTTTCCATTTTCCAGTCAAGTATAAGATGACCAGTGACTCCAAGAAAGCTGCACATTTGTCTTCTACTCCAGATATCCACAATGACATTGATGTTGGGTACAAGTTGCAGTAGAGAAATGACTTTTTGTTGGACTTCATCAAACCTACTCTCGATCAACATTGTGGACAGATGCCTGTGACTGGGAAGATTATAACGAGAATCCACAACTGCCATTACATCTTGAAAATCTTTTGACTCCACCACTTAAAAGGGCTGCAGTGTACTGGCAATAAAATTGACAAGTTTGTTAGTAATGTGCTTCTGATGAGGGTGTGTAGACTTATATTTAATTGATTCTGTACAGTACGCTGCTATTGTAGGCTGCTGCACTGATGCAGAAGTACCAGAGCCAGATGTAGACATCTGTAGCTCTGTCTCATGCTAGAAATACAAAAGTATATATCAGTTATATAATATACTTTATAAAGAAAATAATAAAAACATATAACAACAATAAATAAAAATGATGAACACAGTTCAAAACATGAGGAATTTAGGTTAACTATAGAATATAGTTTATAATAATGAAAATAATAAAAAATATATCATAATAAATAAATATCTCAGTTATATATTATAATATATAGTTCATAATATAAATAATAAATAAAAGAAAATAATAAAAAATATAGTTCACATTAACAAGAACAATAAAAAGCTTACCTTCAGATGTGTCAGCAGGTTAGAAGTGGTTTTTCCTGAAGTAGAAATAGTCCACTCAAAATATTTACACTTTGCCTTGATGTGACATGATCTAGCAGTAGGAAGTATGAAGTGTTCATGTACCACTGAAGGCAGTTTAGTAGCCATCTCAAATTCTCTCAAGTGACTTGAGTGGATTAATAACCATGTAGTACAAAAACTTTTAAGGTGTTTGGAAAGTATTGACCTGATTTAGCCCTCTCGCCACAGACATCCTTTACTGTACATGTCACGGCATTTTTAGCAAGTTACATTCAAAGTTTAGTTAAACTACTTTTTGTTCATGTTATATCAATTAGTATAACATAAAATCATTGCTACTAATCCATGTTTTAATAGTATATAAGTTTTAAGTTCTTAATAATAATATTAAGGTAATATTTAAAAAAAAATACTGAATTTCCCCTAGTATGAGAAATGTGACTTTTTTCTCTAGGCATCCCCTCTTCTCTAATTTATTTATCACCCAACAAGTATGAAATTTAATGTAAATTACTCATTATAATGCTGTCATCACTCAGGCTAAGCATAATTTTCATAGCCTTCAATTTTGTTTGGTTACATAGCCATCAAATAAAAAATCAGACCCCCTCTAGCCACACCCACTTGTCACATCCTCTTTTTCTCTCTGACATTCAATACTATATTAATAACCAATAGAAAGCCAAGGTTTTCATCTATCAGATAATGTATTATATTATGTTGCTTTCTGTACATGGGAACGAAGCTTGTACTGAAAGAGAAATTAATATGCTGCAGATGTAATAATGACAGTCTAGAAATTTGATGAGTACAAAAGTTGACATTTACTCTTACCATACTAAGTATTCACAAAATCATTCAGCAAATACAAATACTATGCCACTGAATTTGAATATGAATACTTTAATTTTCCCTACCAAAGTATTAAAATACAAGTACGAATACTTATAAGGCTGAATACCCCATGTCTGATATGCAGAGATAATAAATACTGAATAAACACTCAAGATTTCAACTAAGTATAAGAAAGAGTAGAAAGTATCACCACCATCGCTTGAGTAGGGAAATCTACTATGGTAATCATCCAATGTTAAAAACTTTTTGAAATATAGTCATATAAATCCACATAGAGACAGCAAATTCCAGTAACAATTAACAATAGCAACTTGAGTAACAATATGCAACAGCAAAATCGGGAACCTTTCATGTGGCAGCTTCCAATTAATGCACTAGGAAATGCACAAGTTATCATTTCCAACTAACATGCATGCTAGGAAAATACCAGATTTTTTATGGCAGAAAGGTAAGGACTTAGAAAACTTTACAGCATTACAAAATTAGAGAGGTCGAATTAAGTTTAAAATTACTCTCTCAGTTTTTGCAAAATTCCTGTGCAATTCCACATTACGTTTGATATCTTGAAATAATTTTATAATGAAGTCAAAATAAGGATTTATAGCTTGAGAAGACTGTCAGCAGTAATCTCCAGACTTGTTTGCTTACTTTTTGGCAATCCCTGTTTGTAGATTTTAAATTCTCAATTTTTAATTATAACCCATACTGTTGGTTACTAAGTATAAATACCACAACTGTAATCTGTGGTAAACTACACTGTTGATTACTAAGTATAAACCTCCTTCAATTCATTTAACACAAACAAGATATTTCATACATAGCTCATGATCACAAGCTTTCTGCACTCAATGGAATTCCACCTTCTAGTGAAAATCACAATGTATTTAAAATTATTTAGCCTGTTTGACAGAAATGTCTCATAATAAGGATTGTGTTTGGCACATGTGACACAAATATCTCATAATAAGTACTATGTTCAATATATGTGTCACAAATAGCACAACACTGTATTATGTATATGATAGAAATAGCTCATAACAAAAGATAGTTGAGTTTAACATACATGACAGGTTTACAGATGTTGAGTACATTATATTAAAATTATTTTGGAGCCTCATCACATCCTTACAAGTCGTATTAAGTGTGGTCATGCTCTACCTGGTGACTTGACAATAACCCTGCAGCATAGTTTCTATTGTAAGTAGCACCATGATAAGACTGACACGTGAAAAACACACCAATACTCCCTGTGTTGCCTGCTTTCTATAAGCCATCTAGTGTACAAAAATGAAAGCTTCCCTGCACCAATTTCAATCACCAGTCCAGTCACACAAAAACCCATAGTGACAGTATTCTGTAACTTGAGTGGTATGTCTTTGTATGGAACAACATGAATACTCATTTCATTCTCCAACTGCTTCAGATATAAAATCGCTGATTGGATATGTCATGGAAGCAACTTGTGTGCATGTGACTTGTACCACTTTCCCAGATGAAAATCATCCTATGTTACATACTATTGTCTGGCACACATAAATGGCTTTTGTCTCTGACCTTTGTTTTCACGGATTCTCACCTATTTCTAAAGCCCACACTTTGCTTACCATGACTGGAGTACAACTTGTTGCAGGCCTCTTTCTGGTAAGTTCTTATGCAACAAAGTTAATCCATATTCCTTTATTTACCAATGCCAATAAGTACAAAGGATATTCCTATCTTAGAAATTCTAAATCTCCAATCTGAACACATCTTTAAGATTTTAGTGTATGAATAGTTTTCATCAGGAAGGACTGTTGCATAGCTTTCCAAAGAGCAATCAATTTTCAGTGGCATTACAGTACTTACAAAATACCAAACAATGTCAAAATGTAATTGTTAAACATACCATTCCACCACAATTTAATATCAGCTGTGATTGTCACATGACTTGCTGGTTTATATATTCAAAATTGTTTTAATGTAACATACTCAATCCTCTGTATAATAATGATTATGCTCAGTATATGTCACATGTGCATCTCATAACAAGGAATGTGCTCAGTATATGTGACACAATTAGCTCATAAATGGGAGTGTGTTCAGTATGTGACAGAAATAACTCATAAATAGGATTACATTCAAAATATGTGACACAAATAGTTCATCAGCTGGATTACATTCAATATATGTGTGACAAATCATTCATTAATAGGACTATGTTCAGCATATGTGACACAAATAGTTCATAAACAGAATTATGTTCAGTACATGCTAGAGAAATATCTCATAACAAGAAATGTGTTTAGTATATGCCACACAAATAGCTCATTAATAGGACTGTGTTTAGCATATGTGACACAAATAGTTCATAAATAGAATTATGGTCAGTACATGCTAGAGAAATATCTCATAACAAGAAATGTGTTTAGTATATGCCACACAAATAGCTCATTAATAGGACTGTGTTTAGCATATGTGACACAAATAGTTCACAAATAGAATTATGGTCAGTACATTCTAGAGAAATATCTCATAACAAGAAATGTGTTTAGTATATGCTAGAGAAATATCTCATAACAAGAAATGTGTTTAGTATATGCTAGAGAAATATCTCATAACAAGAAATGTGT
>NW_013667059.1:223165-224315 GCF_000517525.1 Limulus polyphemus
TCTAGAGAAATATCTCATAACAAGAAATGTGTTTAGTATATGCTAGAGAAATATCTCATAACAAGAAATGTGTTTAGTATATGCTAGAGAAATATCTCATAACAAGAAATGTGTTTAGTATATGCCACACAAATAGCTCATTAATAGAACTGTGTTCAGCATATGTGACACAAATAGTTCATAAATAGAATTATGTTCAGTACATGCTAGAGAAATATCTAATAATGGAATGTTTTTAATATATGTGACATAAACAGCTCATTAATAGAACTGTGTTCAGCATCTTTGAAACAAATAGCTCATAGTAAGGAATGTGTCCAGTATATGTTGTTGTTTTAGCACAAAGCTACAGAATGGCTATATGCATCTTGTCCACCATGGGAAATTAAACTGTGAATTTTTGTTAAGCATGGCCACGAACTTAATGCTCACCCACCAGGGGCATTCATCATATGTTACAAAAATAGCTCATAATAAGGAATGTATTCAGTATATATGACAATTCTGTTTTTGATTACTGCACGTTTCATTAAACATTGTTAACACCAATTTGTGAGTCAGGGAGACATGTTTGGTGATTTAATTTCCAAACAAAGCTTTCTGGTGATCTCTTTTTTTTTATTCTGAATAAAGATTTGAACTCCTTGCGATATCTAGAATCTCAATTGTCAAACCTGAATTGGTTTCCATGCTATAAAGGAATAAAACCAATTCAAAATCCCAAACAAAACACACTAATCGTCACACATGTTGCACAATACAGGATCTCGTTCCTCAGCCCCATAAAGGCATTTCTTTGAAGTTTTCAAGAATTCTGTTGATAGAAATGTTTGAAAATGGCTCAATAAAACTTACTGTAAGGAGCCTAACATTCCTAAACATGAACAAAAGAAACAGTCTGGCAAACTCAACTATCAGTACAGATTCGGTCTCTGGAACTGACCTCGTAACCATTTTGTGCTTGTTATAGTTTTCATGCTATAACTATTAAATTAGCAAGTGAATGTTAACAAAATTTGGTACATAATCAGTAAACATTATAATGCTTTCATATGCAAAATATCAAATTTTTGTATTAAGTCTTAAGGTTTGTAAAGCAATGTTTTTCTCATGCTTTTTTTTCTTTTTGCATGTTGCCTATCTAACATGC
>NW_013667059.1:224590-230409 GCF_000517525.1 Limulus polyphemus
ATTTTAAGTAATGAATCTCTGTACGGGTTTGGTAGATTTGACCTATCTCGCAACCATAAATAATTAGGAATTAAATATAAGTTATAAATATAAATGTTTAGACTAAAGAGCTTAAATCTCATAATATTATACATTTATATATATTTATTGATTTTATTATACTGACCTTTCAACTGTGCCTGGCTAACAATACAGAAGTTACAATGACACGGCACATGTGCACTCATGTTACCGTATCCAATTGTTCTTAAATCATAGAACAGTAAATAAAGAAGTAAAGCAAACAATTATCTCTTCTAGTTATGACCTTTGTACTCGGTTGCTGTTTGATGTAGGTTACTAAGCTTTTAAAAATTTTTGCACATGGAGGATATGAAACAAAATAATTTTTTAGGTTTTATATATATACATTTGAATAACTAAAAAATCATAAATTACTACATCAGTACCACAGAATTCCACTATAATTTATCAAGCTTATTAACTAAGATGTATTTTATTCTAAAAAAATATGAATTTTCGAGCAGACTAAAGACACAACCTACCTCCTTGAAATATTGGTTCAAAAGAAATGTTGTCCAAGCCCATTAAAATGGCTGAGAAAGCCAGTAGGGGGACATTCTGAGCTTCCAATTGGTTATTCATGTCAAATATAGAAGTAATTGTATATAAGGGAGCATTTCCAAAAATTTAAAGAGGTGGGTGGGGTGCCACTGTGTTTGATTTATTACATGAGCAATATCTTAGCAAACAGAAAAGATAAAACGTTCTTATTTTATATTCTAGCTTATCAATATCAGTAATTTGAGTTTCTAATTCACACAAAATTATAGGCCTAGTATTTTGACTTCACAAACATCTAATTTGAACCATGTTTATCTGTGTTTTTAATATTTACTTTTAAATTAAAAAATTGAGTAATGTATAGTACTAAAATTTGAATTCATTTCTTGAATGATTTTAATTTTGATTGGCTCACAAATGAATTTACCAATGTTTAACTACCTCAACTGCACTTTTCTGCCTCTCTGTTGATCAAGCTTGATTTTGCCAAATTTATTTATTTCAATTAGCTACGAAATGTGAGGTTAGGGTATACTATGGGGCGGGGTGTAGTACTTACACTGTCAAATTTGATGTGCTATATGCTAGTATACACATGTATCGCAACTTTATTCATATTAAAGATTTTATCTACTTAATGACTAAACACAAAATTTTAAAATAAAATATTTAATTTCATAGTGAAATATTCCTTATACTTATACAAAAGCTTTACCTTAATAGTGGTCATATTCTTCATATGAACAAATCTCTGGGATATCGATGGTTTCTGGTTCCTTCCCTACATCCATACTTCTGCATACAAAAACAAATACATGGGAAGTGTAGTTTTCAATTAAAACAAATTAATTTAAAATTTAAATCAGGTATTAAAGTGGAGAAGCAGTTTTAAAATAGATTCATACATGCAAAGTTAAAGAACAGAAATCTGTAATATCCCATTCACAATCACACAACAAGTGGTTCCTACTTTACTGCGACCTCAATTGCTCACATTTTTCATTTGGTATTTACAATTTAAATTGAACAACTTTTAATTTTATAACACTTATTCATAATATTATAAATATAATAATGAGTTTTCCATAGGATAGCTTTTAATAACAAAGGTTACATTGTTTTTCAAATTTGATCCTTTACAGTAATTAAGAGTCATACATTGTAGATCAAAACTAAAATTAAAATAATGTGCAGATGTATACACCAATAAACCTAATCTTGTATTACAAGCTGGTAAGAAATTCTAAATTTGATAAATCAGTAACAAAACTACCATTAGCTAGGAGTAATTAAAAATATACAAAACAAAAATTCAATGTGAATCAATAATGAAGAGAGTTCTCACTGAGAATTATCTTACATGAATGGCAAAGTAGAGATTATTGCAGTTGTTTTAGTTTAAAATGTAACAAATCTAATTCACAAGTTCAATGAATATATGCAAGTTTTAATTATAAGAGTTGAATATTAATTAAAGCTTCTAGGTATTAGAATATATATTGACATCATAACAAAACTGAAGCACTGTAGTCAATAAAATTTCAACTTACTGGTTTCTTTCTAAGTTTATTCCACTGTTTTCTTTTTAAATCCATTTTCAAAGATTAATGTTTCAGAATTTAATTTTTAACTTTATTACATGGATGTTACACAATCAGTATTATTTCATCATTTTATTTAACTGTTATGACTTTTTATAAATATTTTCAATCTTTGTACAGCTTTTAAAATATAACCAAAGTCCACTTTCCCCACACTAATTACTCCAAACCCCCACTAACCACACACACACACACACACACACATGTATGTGTAGGATGTTTTCATTCTCTTTGTACACATTGTTAATACATAACCAACATCCATTTTCCTTAGACTAATTACTCCAAACCCCCACTAACTATACAAACATGTAGTGTAAGGTATTTTGTTCTCTTTGTACATCTCGGTAAGACAAATAAAGTGCATTTTCTCCAGAATAGTTAGTCTAAACCCCAACCCACTAACCATAAATATACACATATACATGTATGACATGTCAGTTGTCTTTGTTTATTAAATAGGTATATTAAAATGGTATCCAGAAAATCCTCACAACAGCAAGCATACTAAGCACCTACATCAGATACTAAAATGCCAGTGAAACAAAATGTTTCCCTATACATATATATATGTATGTATGTATGTATGCAGGAAACAAAATATCTGGGTTTGCATTGCAATCAAAACCACCCAAGTTTTGAATCACTTTCCTTTTTGTTTAGCATAACGTGTCAATCATTCATCTCTCTCTTGTATATTGTCTTCAAGACCTCTCACAGCACAGTGAAAGTGCTGTAATGTTTCAGTTTGATATACAAAAGCCAAAGCTGATGTTCATTTCTTGGAAATTCCCACCAAATGCCACATACAGTATTTTCCAACTTTGTCATGCACATATTGCACATACATATACAAAAAGTGCAGTAGTTTGTTCATGACATTTTGAATTACCACACAGCCAAGTCAACTAGACTAGACTACCTACATATAGTACATACTGTACAATTTTACCATTGAACTAATTAGGAACTCTCAATATGAGCTTGTTTCCAATGGCCTACCACATGACCATTTTTACTTATATATGGTTTTAATACTAAAACTTTCAATAAAGTATTTGTATCTTCATAAAATTTGACAGACTTTTAGTACAATTACAAGTTGTTTGTACACAAAAAATCAGTTTTTCAATGGAGTATTTTTATTAAAGACTTGACTGTGAATAGATCAAGTCTTTTTTTTTTGACCAGACCAAGTGCAAAATGATTTTCATATTAAAATCAAAAATAATCTCAAAAATCTCAAATGTCATTTGCATAATCTCTAAAACATCATAAACACATTTCAAATGTTTTATTTCAGTAAAACTTTAGATTTTATCTGTTATTTTCTCTGTGCTAACACTATACAAGGTTGGTCAATTTGACCGATCTCAGCAAAAATTAAAAAATTAAATTATCCTTTTTTATCCTAAGTAGCTTTAAACTTGTAACAGTATACCTCTATTTATATATAAATTATATTTTTATTACCTTTTTAACCATGTCTAACTACTAGTACTGGTATTATTTGCACTATTATAATGTAAGTTGTAAATGTAAATCACTTGGAGAATGTGTGGCTCACATTACACTTATCAAATTACATTTTCCATGGCGTGCCTCATGAAACATTTTATTACATTATTATTCTTTATTTTACATAATCTAACCTAAAGAGTTCCCAATTTTTACATTTTAATTACTTTCATTATAGTAAATAAATAATACATATGAAAAACAAGAAATAAAGTACTTACCTGGGTCTTCTTTTTTTTGCTATCGACTATCGATGACATTTAACCCTACTTTTTTATACTAATGGTAGTACGTACTGCACTAAATAATTTTTATTTAATTAAATAATGCCCCAAAGAATATAGAATAACAACATGCAAAAAGTAGACAATTTACCCTAACTATCACAATTTTCTAGCTTCTTAACTATGCGACAAGAGCCGTTATAAATTCATCCAACCCAGTCAATGTGTTACCTATGGGGACAAAGCTTGTACTGAAAGAAAAATTAACATTTTTCTGTATGAAAAACAAAGTAATATAATAAGTCATTTTATAGATGAAAACCTTGGCTTTCCATTGGTAAAAAATAATTTAGTATTAAACATCAGACAAAACTACTGACAAATCCTGAAAGAGAGGATGTGACAGGTGAGTGTGGCAAGAGGGATCTGATTTTCTATTTTATGGCTCTTTGACTAAACAAAATTAAAAACTGTGAAAAATATGCTTTACCTGAGTGATGAAAATATTATAATAACTAACTTACGTTAAATTTTGTACTTGTTGGAGGGGTGATAAATAAAGTAGAAAAGAGGAGATGCCTAGAGAAAAAATGCCATATTCCTCACACTAGGGGAAATTCGGGATCTTTTTTTAGTATTGCCTTATAAAATTAAGAACTTAAACTTATATACTATTAAAACATGGATTATTAGCATGATTTTATGCTATACTAATTAGTATAACATAATCAAACAAAAAGTAGTTTAATTAAACTCACTAAAAACCTCATGACATGCATAGTAAAGAATGCCTGTGGTAAGGGTAGTAATTACAGCTGAAAAGTCGGGAGACATTTTCGTCTTCAAAAAGCCAAGAAGACCATGTTGTGAAGAGAGTGATGAGGTCTTACCAAAAAAAAAAAAGAGAAATAAACTAGATTAAGTTGAAAAACAATCTGTGGCAATGTTGAAACATCATACATTTATAATAAAGTTTTTTTCATTACCCAGTCAAGCCGTCTCAAAACTTTTCTAAAAAGTGTGTTTCTCATTATCAAGTACTATGAAGTTTCTTTTATTATATAAATCCCACTCCAGAGGAAACCTCCACTACTCCAGCAACTGGGAACTGGAAGTGGCAAGGACTCCTGTGCTCCACTAGAAGAAAGCAGGGTACTATGCGTTGTGGAGTCCGGAGAAACGACACACTGGAGACAGTGAAATGGATGTCTGCAATTCCCTGTTTTGAAAAGCAGAAAGACCCCAAATGTAAGAATCATGAATCAGTAAGGATGGGCAAAAATCCCCATCTGCTTTCCTCAGGAAGTCTATGGGTGATGGTCCTTTAGATATTATACAGTGATGAGAAAAAATATATAGACATAGATATGTATACACCCCAGGTTAAGCAGCCGTGGTCTTACAGAAACATCACATCTCCACAGTGAGCATTATGGAAGTATACAGATTTAGTGCCAAGATATAATATTCAGCTTACCTGACCAGGCAATACCCACTATCAGAGAGGATCCTGAAATATGATGTATAGCAACAAATTAATGTTAAAAAGAATAATATGTCGACTTACCCCTGGCAAAGGTGAACAAACATGTGTATAATTGCCAGAGGAGGAAGATAATACCCACTTGAGGAAGAACACGGCTATGTTTTACAGATAATGAGTGACATATGTATCCTGAATGATCTCTTCCAAATGATGTAGGTTTTGAGCAGCTACAGACATACTTAGATGACAAATTTGGTGAGAAGAAACATGATGTAGACAGTGACTGTCAATAGAATATGTCAATCATACGAGTTGACGAACCCAACCAGTGAGCGTAATAGGTGAAAAGAGCACAGTAAACAGAGGAATTCCATGGAACAAAGAGACAGGAACAAGAACCACGTAAGGAGGCAGTACAAGCCATAT
>NW_013667059.1:231398-236552 GCF_000517525.1 Limulus polyphemus
AGATAAGGAACTGGACAAAGCAGATTATCTGGATCCAAACGGGAGGGACAAGGAAGGTAAGGAAATAGGCCCAACAACCTTCCTGGGTAGCCGATGTCCTAGGAAGGAAAATTCAATCCAGATAGCAGGTAACATACGAGGAATGGCAAAGGATGTGGGAAACATAAATGGCATAAATATTGGAACGACAGTGACCATATGCCAGGAGGGGAAGGAAATAAGTCTTAAAGGAAAAATGGTACAAGGAACACATTGCAATAGGTTCAACGGGAAAACCGGACAGAGCATGAAGGACAACATTGAGATCCCAATCCAGCAGAACAAAGAAATGCTAAGGATGGATCAGACAAAAGTAATGGAAAAGGAGGGAAATAACCAGGGAAGAGAAGGCATTACGGAAGTGGGAGAAAAGAAGGTATTCGACAGGGCAGCCCTATAAAGAGCAACAGTTGAAACAGGCAAACCCTGAACAAACAATCAGATAAAGAACTGGGACAGGTGAGGAACGGAAGGACGGGATGGTCAGAAGCCATGGCCAACAGACCAAAGTCTGAAGTAAGACCAAAGCCTCTGGTATATAGACAAGGAAGAAGGTTGACTGGTACAGGCAAGGAAAAATGCTACATGGGGGGGTGAGTCCAAGAGTTGAGCCATGGAACCAGACAAAAGTCACATGTGAAGCTGGAGTGTGGTGACATTGGGATGAAAAACATCCAATCATGGTTGTTGGAGGAGCAATCAGGACAGAGATAGGGGCTGTGGCTCCAGTAAGGGCCAGAGCAAATGGAACTACGTCTTAGCCGGCCAATATGGAGTAACCAGCAGAGAAAAACAAGGAGTGATCTAGATAAGGGAAAAGACCCAGGCAAACAGTCTGGTCGGAGGGCAGGCATAAAGGTGAAGACCCCCTCCAATCTGGACTGAAAGCATCCACCCCCAGAGCTAAGAAATCAGGAACTAGAGACGAAAAAAGGAAGGAAGTTTGGCATCCAATGAACAGGTATTGCACATATATGCAGAGTTCCCAGTTGAGAACACACCCACACTAAAACCAGAGAATGAAGGAATCACTCTGTGGGGAGAACCTGGTTGAGATGTGATAAGCAATCGGCCACAAGATTCATAACTCCAGGAACAGGACATGCCAGAACAGTCATGTTATGGTCTAGTACAGGAGATCCAGAGTCTGAAAACACAGAGATCTGGACTTGGTTCCCCACTGCTAGGTAATATAGTTGATAACAGTGGAATTGTCAGAATGAACCATAACCACCCACCCCTGCAGGAACGGGATGAAATTATACAGAGCCTGATGAACTGTGGAAGGTTCCAGGATGTGGAATTGGGGTGTAGCCTCCTCGACAGACTACCAACCAGAAATTTCTGAGGAATCAAGGAAAGCCCACCAAGGAAGCATCTGTAAATTGATAAGACTCTGTACGAAGGGAAGGAATGGGAACCTGCACCATGGTCAATCCCTGTCGAGCCACCAAGCAGATCCCAGATGAAAGAGTGATGGGATGGTCCAAGGGATCTTGAAGGAAGTTCCATTGGGTGAGAAGCATCCAATGAAGGGAATGTATGTGTGCCTGACCTGAACAAATGTAAGCTTCCAAGGAAGCCCACAACTCTAGAAGAGAAGGAGAAGGTAAGGCCTTCATGACTACCCGCTCTATATCCTGGAACCTAAGTGGAGGATGCTGGGCTCGATTGAGATGAGAAGTGAAGAGAACCCCCAAATGAATAAGATACTGCAAGGGGGGTAGTAAAGGACTTCTCCAACTTGATGAGAAACCCACCCAAACATCTTCTCAAAGAAGTAAGTAGGTGTGAGTGACTGACTAGGCACAGAAAGAGGTGAGAAGAAGCCAGTCATCCACATAAGAGGGAGTCCAAAAACCCAGTAAGTGAAGATGATGTGCAAAAGAGCATAACACTCAACAAAACACATATGGAGCTGAAGACAGACCAAACAGTAACGTCCACAACTGAAACACAGAACCCTCGATAACAAAAGAGCTATTATGTGACTCCAATCTCCCATGTATTTTGGAGACAACAAATAGATGGGAGTAAAATCCCGGTTTAGTGGGCACCACCCATTCAATAGCTCCTTTGTGCAGTAGGTCTCAAACAGACTTGCAAAACAACTGGATGAGGTACAATCCCAAGGAGAACGAAAGGAGATCTGAGAAATTTATAGATGGGGAGCAAAATGGAAGTCAGAAACCCACAAGGAGAACTTCATGACAGCCCACAGCACTGTCATGAAGTATAGCCAAAGACACACACAGTAAACATACTGAGAGAAAGTACTCATTACTAACAAACTAACAAAATGTAGAAATGTGTAAAGTCTACAAAGTACATAAAAATAATAAACCAGCAAAACTATTAAATTTGATCTAAAAAAGTAACACCCAAATTACAAAGCCACTAAAGGAATTTAGAAGACAAATGACCCTTAAATATCGAACATACAAGCCCACCCAAAGAATCTATAAAACAAAGGACACAAAAATAAGACCTACCCCTAAGAACATGAGAATAAAAAGGTACCCAGTTAACAATAGCAAAGTTTAACTCTATAAACATAACTAAAATCACAACCTATATCTCCAGAATGCAACTTTATTAGCTCAATATTTTGGTATTACAGCTTCGTCAGGAGCTATCAATATCCTACAAGTTCATTAGTCCAGTTAAATCTGGAGTTAGTTCTGGAGATATAGGTCGTGATTTTATTTACATTTATAGAAAAGTCTCATAATAAACTCCAGTTTGCATTAAACAAAGTTAGGAATAAAAGTTTAACTCTAATCTAATCCCCAATTAGAAGTGACTAGCAGTAAAGAAAAAGGAACTTACAAACAAATTAACATTAACAGTGAAAAGAAGTAAAAAATGCAAACAAAAACAAAAGAATAATCAAACTTCAAACCCAAGTTTAAACTATATTATCCTAGATGGTAAAAAAAATCTAACTTACCAAACAATGAGCAGAGAAGAAACGAACAACCTATATTATCGAGTGCAGAAATTAGGTCCACCCACACAAGCTCACATAATGTCACTGAACATGGGTATACCTAAGGGGAGTGAGAAATTTACACTGAAAAACTTACCCCAGGTCTGCTGGGAAAAGAACAATACCTAATCTAGCAGATTATATGTAGTCATGGTAACAGGTGGAAATTGCCATAGAAAGACAATTTCCACAAGTAGTTATATTCCTCTTCATAATAATCATAATGTGAAAGAAAAAACAGTCGGCCGAACATAAGACACGAACACCCCGGGAACTAAAGCCTGTGATTCCCCAGCAGACATCATCAACCCTGAAACATAGGGTCTAGTATTCTACTTATGACGGGAATTTCAACATCCGCCATATTCAATCTACAATTCATATGAACAAGGTAGAATTCAGAAATACGAAATATTTCTAAAACAAACACAAGTGTCAAAACTTGAAGTTGAAACTGATATAAAGTTGTGTTCAAGCACAATCAAAATCTTGTAGTCACATGGGGAACGAGTTAAAATACATGCTTATACACTAGAATGCCAATCAAGAAAGTGAGGATTGTGCTGTAATGGTAGAGGGAGCTACCTGTGCTATTATAGATCGTGCAGTATGATTGGTGGAGAGTAGTCACACAATCAGCACATGCTGCAAAGGTGCAAAAAAGAAGGGAAGACTGGTGCACTGTTGAAAAATTTTAGCAATGCTTGGGGGCAAATCAAGGTTTGAGATAGCTTTGGGTGAATAGAGGTTGTATCATTTTAGAAACAAAGTTCAGAAATTGTTCTTCAATTGTTTAGAAGAACAATAAATGTTCTGCCACGTAAACAGTAACATACATGTGCAGCATTTAAACGAATGCTGTGAAATTGTCTGATTGTAAAGAAAAACAATAAATGTTTTTTTTGCCACATCAATGGTAACATACATGTGTAGCATTTAAAACAATGCTCTGAAATTGTCTGATTGTAAATAAGAACAATGAATGTTCTTTCGCCACATGAACAGTAACATACGTGTAACATTTATAACAATGCTCAGAAATTGTCTTGAAATTACAATATTTTAAAGCTGCTGTTCAAATTTGTTTACATAAAAATAATGTAAAATAAAGGTGTTATTTCTTAGTATTTTGGTATGTTTAATTTTACAAAATAAGATTAAACCTTACTTCTTACTATAGACATCAACCTCCAGCACCTACTTCCTATTAAAGTACAAAAAGTTGTTTTTTTAGATATGTACAAGTCAGTGTTGAAACTTTGAAATGCTTTTCAGTTTGTTGATTTTGACATTATGCTTCTAATGTTGTTTTGCTCTTTAAGTAAACAACAATATTAAGTTGTTTAATGTTCCACAACTCTATATTACATTTAATAACAAAAGCTACTATACAAGGAATAATCTAGGCCTGGCATTTTTATGTTGATAAGAATACTTGATAAAACCTAGGTTCAGAACAAGTTGAACAACTTCTACTTTTTCAGTCTTGCTTGCATATCATCATCTTGAAAAATTGATGACATGTCAACAAATCCACAACCTATCTATATGTAGGTAGAATTACCTGTTTTCCATCCTCAGCTTGGTTTGTTACATTTTTTCATGTCTCATTACAAAACATGACTGTAAAGTATTATAATTTTTCTATAGTCAGGCTGATCCTCTCAATTGGTTAACAAGATGGGCAGTTCATGAACCCATTTATTCAACTAAAAAATATCATGTTGCCTAACTCCAGGGATACTTTTTCATCATAACATGTAGATTTGTCTGTGAATAAAGAAAGTGAAAATGTTGTAGTGACTCAATAACACATCACTGTTAGGCAGTTGTAAACAGTTTCAGAAGTAGAGTGAAAATGTTGTAGTGACTCAATAATACATGATTGTTAGACAGTTGTAAACACAGCTTCAGAAGTAGAGTGAAAATGTTGTAGTGACTCAATAATACATGATTGTTAGACAGTTGTAAACAGTTTCAGATGTAGAGTGAAAATGTTGAAGTGACTCAATAATACATGATTGTTAGACAGTTGTAAACACAGCTTCAGAAGTAGAGTGAAAATGTTGTAGTGACTCAATAATACATGATTGTTAGACAGTTGTAAACTGTTTCAGAAGTAGAGT
>NW_013667059.1:237353-248991 GCF_000517525.1 Limulus polyphemus
TGAAAATGTTGTAGTGACTCAAGAATACATCACTGTTAGGCAGTTGTAAACAGTTTCAGAAGTAGAGTGAAAATGTTGTAGTAACTCAGGAATACATCACTGTTAGGCAGTTGTAAACACAACTTCAGAAGTAGAGTGAAAATGTTGTAGTGACTCAATAATACATGATTGTTAGGCAGTTGTAAACAGTTTCACAAGGAGAGTGAAAATGTTGTAGTGACTCAAGAATACATCACTGTTAGGCAGTTGTAAACAGTTTCAGAAGTAGAGTGAAAATGTTGTAGTAACTCAGGAATACATCACTGTTAGGCAGTTGTAAACACAACTTCAGAAGTAGAGTGAAAATGTTGTAGTGACTCAATAATACATGATTGTTAGACAGTTGTAAACACAGCTTCAGAAGTAGGGTGAAAATGTTGTAGTGACTCAATAATATATGACTGTTAGACAGTTGTAAACACAGCTTCAGAAGTAGGGTGAAAATGTTGTAGTAAATCAATAATACATCATTGTTAGGCAGTTGTAAACACAGTTTCATAAGGAGAGTGAAAATGTTGTTGTGACTCAATAATACAGCATTGTTAAGCAGTTGTAAATGCTCTACCAGAAGGCCTGACTGTAGTAACTAGTAACTCCAAGTGATAGTTTTAGTGAATGAAACAGCTCCAAGTTTAAATTCCTGGCAAATGGCCAACAGACATCCAGGTGTCTGAATCACAAGGTTATATAGCTACTTTCACAACTGGGCAATTTCAGGGTTTGATTTTGCCTTCGAAAGCAGTGTTAATTTTGTAATCCACATTTCTTTGTACAGTTAAAATCATGTCATTCTTGTTTTCTATGTAATCTTGAATTATTTACATGTAGTTTCTTAATTCTACAATTACTGAAGGAGTCAGCTTTTTCAACACATTTGTCTAAGCTATTTACATACTACTTTGCTTGTGGTTCCATAAATTTCTGGGTTACAAAGTCTCTGATAGACTGAATGGGAAATGTCAAAACTTCGTGCATAATAATGTTAATGGCAGTTTAGGGAAAAGTTGGTAACATTGCTCTTATGGTCAGTTATGGGGTGCTGATTTTGAAAACCTGTGATGAAAATTAGTTAGAAATGGACACCAAATTTAAAATCATAAATGATATTCAACGTTAAAATTGGTACACAATTAAAAACATTTTATTTAGGCCTATCTATGGCCTTCAAAAAGTTTACGATTCTACAAGTTTCGACCAAATTGTTATGCTTGTTAGCAATAAAGCTATGCATTATGTCAAATTGAAGCTTAAAATAAGTAGAATGAGATATTTTACATACCACATACGTGAACACATATTAATAGCAAATTTTGTTAAATGTAATTATAAAGTATCATAGATATAACTCTAAGAAAGTATTTGTGTCATTTATAATATTATCAACCATGGAAGACCTTTACATCACGATATGCTAGTCTTGATATCTTAAATGACAGTTCAAGTAATCTGCAACATAAATCATTCAGTTTTAAGATTTTGATTCAACTCAGAAGTGGACATTACAGGCTCGCTTACATTATATTCATTTGACGTCATATTTTGTATTCAATAACTGATAATGGAGCCAGAAGGTAGGGATGCTTTGAAGTACACATCATGTGAACACACTACCAATCTATGGTGTGAAGACAGACAAACATTCCAAGCCTTGTTTTGCTAGCTCCTGATGATATGGGATGGAAGTGTACTGATGAGAAACTTGTTGCAATTTTGATGTCTCTAGATCCTATTCCAGATGTACGTCTGGAAATGATTAGAAGACAATGTAACACTGGATGTAAAAATCTTCACTGAAAATCTCATAAAGCTGAATTGCTATGTACAGGACTATGTGGTTGCACCGGTTTTAGTGTTGTAGAAAATGAGCTGTGATCAATCACTCTTAACACTATGTTCACATTACATCATGTAATTCACATTCCAAGAACATGTGTGTGTTGTTAAATGTTAATAGTTTCTTCTTTTCTTGTACATATAAGATGATTGATATTCTAATATCACAACTGTGGAATCTTACTGCATAGAATTCTCATCTTTCATTTCTCACTGATGTCAATATTGCTAAAGTCTCTTTATGCCACTTCTGTAACCTGAAAGCTATGTCAGCAGGAACATAGCCACTGGTATGGCAGGACTGGTAAATGAGTAGAAATCAGACAAACAAGTAATCCACTGGTCGTTGTGCTTCAAATGGCCATCAGCATGAGAAACCCCAATATATCAGTCCTTAAAACCAAAGAATGATCAAAAATAAATGGTCTGACACCACTAGAGAGAACATGGAAACATGTAGTGTTCAAGAGGAAGATGCCATGGATCAGAACAAATGGTAGCATAAAGCAGACCCCACAATCAAATTGGACAAACATGATGGTGATGATGAAGAATCTTCATATAAACATGTATAACCAGCACAGAAATAGGTGTATATAATAAAAATACATTACGCATGTGATGCTCTCTCATTTATATCATACATATCTATATACAAATAACAAAAAGTAACAGTATCTGAACACTAACTCAATATTGGGCAATAGACAATTTGGTTTGAAGAATTCCTTGATACAGAGAAGTGAAGATTAAAAATTTATTTAAATGTTTCCTTTTGAAATTAAGAAATTAAAATCATATTAAAATTGGAATTATGAAGTACATTTTGATGCCAAAATAATTAACATACATTGAAAATAATGTTGTTTAATTAAGTATTGAATGTAAGTTAAAAAGTTATTACATGCATTTTTCAATCAAAATGACCAAAGCAATATACACAGGGGTAATCATTAATTTCCAAAACTTGTGAAAGTTGTAGTGTGATTAATAAATTTATAACTTATCTTACCAAAGTAATAACATGGTTGTTTTATACATTACACTGGTAACATGGTTATTGTACTAAAGCATGATTAAAAAAAGTATCTTCACACAGTAGAAGATAAGTCTTTCATGCCATCAAAGCAGTGCTGTGTTGCTAGTAGTTAAAACTACATGTAACAGAATTTTAGGATGTATGTATAGACATAATGATTATAAGTTAAAGAAGGTAATTACCTCCATACACTAATTATTAGTTAGGCCTCACTTGTATTACTGTAAACAGAGTTTGTCTCCACATACAGAAAAAATACTTATCAGAAAGGGTTCAGAGGAGGACTTCCAAGATGATTCTGGCAATGGAAGGGATATTTTATAGGGATAGGTTAAGATCTCTTAACTTATTTTCTCTTGAGAAAAGAAGAATAAGAGGTGATCATATTAAAATTTATGAAATTCTCTGGGAGATTAATAGGATAAAGGCCTTCAATTTCTTTGTGCTTAATTCCAAAAATAATAAAATGAGAGGACAGAAGCTTAAAATTAGAAAAAGATGGCTAAGATCAAGTTAAGCCAGCTTTATTTTCCTAACAAGGCAATTGACTTATGAAATTAGTTTGTCTAAAGTTAGATGATTACCAATGAGCATCATTTACATCAATCACTGTCACATAAAATAATCAATTACGTTTAAATCAATTAACCCATTCCCAATTATTATTTTTGATTAATCCAACTATCCAAGTTATTAAAATTTTGCCATCATGTTTGCTTGTCATTAAGTGCAAAGCTACATAATGGGCTATCTGTACTATGACCATCCTGGTAAAAAAACTCATTTTTTAGCATTATAAATTGTTGTTTTTGTATTGTATTTCAGTCAATTCATATGAGAATAGACAATATTTTGTTTTCTTTGCAATCTTGTGAGAATAATCAATTAGCCTAATGCAATTGATTAATTAGCCCAACAACTGATCAATTAGCAAATTCCACTAATTACTCAGCTCTGCTGTAGTAGTGGAGACCAGTACTTTATAGGAGTTTAAGAAGGAAATTGATGATTTCCTAAAAAAAACAAATGATTGGTTTAAATTCTTAAATTTTCCCAAGTTTTAATACGCAAGGACAGCCTTCAAGGTTCAAATGGTCCCTTCTTGTCCATAGGTATGTTATTACAAGTCACAATGATCCTCTTCAAGTTTACACAAAACATCACCACTACAATTAACTCAGCATTACATAAATTATTCACCAAACAAAAAACACAAATACTTAATTTGCTATCAAACAAACAAAATAAAGCACAACAAATTGACCTTCTGTTAAACAACAAAAAAATGAGTTAATAGACTGAACCAGTTGAGCAAATAATCTCCGGTTACATCAGGTGGAAATTCCAAAGAAAGGTATTATAGGTTTGATTTTAGGAAAGTTGACTGTAATGAGCTAACAGGAATTAATGTTTTACTAGAATTACATAAAACTTGTTACTTTATGGCTATTTCTCTTGACTCTCTACCTTATAACATTTCCGAGTCTATATACATTTAATTCTTGATTATACTCTCTGTATGTGGTTTCTCTAGGCTAATATATTGTCATTTGTGATTATTTTTTACTTGTGTCTTCTTTGACTAAATTTGTTTTATCCTTTTCAGCTTTTATTTTGGTTCGACCATGATGTACCTACCTCACACTTTGAAACTGTGATACATTTAGAACACTTTAAATAAACTGCTTAACAATTTAATTAACTGTTCTACATTTTTATGGGATGCATCCTCTAACAGTATAGCAAAATACTTCTATACTAATACATCAACCTTATAATTACCAATAGGAGTGCACACAGACCCCATCAGCTTTTTAAATGCTTTTTTTTTTATGCAACAAGCTGCTTGTGAATATGTTGTTTACAGGATAAATAACATCATATTATTTGCACAAAAAAAATTTGAAGAAAAAAACGCTATCTATACAACAATTAATCCCACTAACTTTTGCTCAAGTCCCCTATGTATTTTACACAGAAAATGGGCAATTTCTCTCAATTTCTTGGTTGGTTCTTTTTACCTTATGTAACAGGCAAAAGCATTAAATTAGTCCATATGATGAACATTGTAGACACAGCAGTAGTGATTTGCATGAAAGCATTCAGTGATTTAAGGGTTGAATAGATATCATATGTTTGAAAGATATGAAATAAGAAAATTTATTAATTGTAGTACCGGAAATAAGTTACATTCAAGGTGATATCTCAACATGGTGAAAGAAATCTTATCTACTTAACATTACTATGATTTGACAATATTGTAGGAGGAAGTAAATTTCCAATAATTTGTTAGAACAATAATGTAAGTACATCAAAGTTTAATTGTAAGACAAACTTCAGTCAAAACACCTTCATATTTTGGACAATCTCCAAGGTGTCATAAACATCTAGCCAAGCAACTGAAAACAATACTGGAACATTCTAAATGTGTGAAACTTCTAAGGTTACACACAAATTTACAATTATGAGCAGAAATGCTACCCTACAGGCAGCTGTTTGTGCTAGTAATTACTAATCGTAGTATTTACCTCATTGAAAAAATTTAGAAAAAAAAGTGAACATTTCCTAAAAAAGGATTTTTTCTGGGGAGTACTGCATATGAAAAACTGTTTATATTGTGCTCTTTAATCATACACAACTCATTGGACCAAAATGATTCAATGTACAGAGCTAAAATTTGTTATCAATTTTATTGATATCATCTGTAATGTTTTCACATATTAAAAGTGCTACCATGTATTGAAAAAATAAGTTTTTTTTAAGAATTCCAGTTTCTCAGTACTACATTTAAAAATTACATCAATAAAGATATAATCAAACCCTCACATACAGTCATAGTGAAAAGTCGTGTTCTTATTGAGGGTACTTTTATTTAAAATTGTGTTCTATTATAAAGAAAAGGTTGTTGCACATACCACAGTTATTTTTCTAATTGTCTGAATCTTGAATACCCAAAGTGTAAATTTTTTCATGGATTTTTGTTTGTGGTGCCATTCAATACATGGCACAGGAGTTTTGGCAACATACATAGATACTGACACATATATGCTACGTCCATTATAATAAGATTGGTATAAGTTATAACACAAGCAGATGCATATTATTTGGAAAGAGCTGTACATTAACAATTACTTGTCCATCTAAAATGTGCTCTCTTACCTGTTGTTGTTTTTTTAAATTAACTTCAAAATCTTAATATTCGATTTCTCAAAAAAAACCATAAATGTTACTATGCAGCCGCTAGTTTTCCTTTTATTTTTAGTTTGGTTAATTTATCTTTGTAAATTATAATACACCTACAACATAGCTTGATGTAATTGCACACTTTAATTCTAAGAACCCTGGCTTAAACCAAAAACTAGTTCACGAATAACTGAAATTGAATAGTCCTAATTAAACCGCGTAAGTATACTAAAATCGGTTTTCTCATTAATTATCGAAAAAAATATTATTTATTTTAAAAACAATAAAAAATGTGCCTTCTTAGTTGAACTGAAACTGAAAGTAAAAAACATTGAAGTTAAAGCTGTGTTACAATTAATAGTCATTTTATAGTTTGAATACGATAATTTACTTTTATAACAATCTCGTTACTTTTATAAATAAATAAATGATGTGTAGGCAAAAGTTACTTACAGATTACGGCTATAAATTCTTTAATTTCAACTCATCTTGAGATAATCCTTGCGAGAATACCTTAATTGTGAGACCGCAAAGTTGTTACTACGCATGTCTAGCAAGATTCTATTTCCTGTTATAGTTCACTAACGGAAGTAAAATAAATATGACGTGTTTCTCTGCAGACATATGACCGGTATGTATGGAGAAAAGTAGGCCTGGTTGGTGTTCGTAGTTTAATGAATTACCTGTAATAATAATAAATATTAGTTTTTCGACTTGTGAACACTAATATAAGTGTTTTGCAGTGTCCCATTTGTACAATAATATACGAGAAATGACAAAAACTACACTTTTTATTTACAAGTTTTTAGTAATACTTTCACTCTTAGAGTTAGTAATATTTTCGACTCTTTGTTATTGTGGAGGTAAGTTGTTTTTCCGTATAACTATAATTTAAAATAAAGTAGAACATTAAAAATTTAAAGTTATCCCGCCTCAGCACGATCGAAAGTCTTTTGACTGAAGTTTGATTTTCGCCCAGCCACACAACTAAATTAACTAGCCTAATTTTGTACTTTCGTGTTAATTAACAATAACATTTGAACGTTTTAACTTATAGTTTTTGTGTTAGTATTATTGTTAAACATTACAATTTAATTTGTACTTTATGGTATCTTAACATTAGCAAAAATGCTTAAGTAGCACTGTCTGGTGTCAACGGTAACATCAGTTAAAAACAAAGTTTTAACTTTTAATTTTGTTATGAAACAGCCCATCAAGTGGAGTAGCATTATATATATATATTTATATATATTATATATGTTTTGTACATTAATTTAAAATTTTTAAAAACACAGTAATTTCCATTCCCTTAGTTCATATTTTTTGTACCAATACTTGATTGTTGAAGTATTTTACTTGATGAGTTATTGGTGCAGTATTGAGTTGTAAAGAAAGAATTCAGAGTACTAATATATTTACATCATTTTCAAGTATTTTTTTTATTAGTTTTGCAATTTTACTTTTTAGAAACTGTTCTATCCTGATAATAGTGTAATTAACATGTTAACATAATAATAACTGTGTTACCAAAACTAGTCAGCTAAAATAACTATTAGAGATTTTATCTTTCATTGTGCTAAAAACATTTTTTTTTTTACTCTTAATGTATTTAATGTTTTGGTGGGGAGTGACCATAATGGGCCAGACAGTCTTCTGTTATATTGATTTTTTTCTATAAACAGCATTTAATGTTTTTTTATTCACTTAGTATTTTGTACTCACTGTTTTTGGATGGCATTTGGCTTCTGTACCCAAAACCTTGTTTAAATCATGGTTTCCAGTTTTTAAAGATTTTTTTCCATTTAGTCTGATTTTACAGTTGGAGTAAATAGGGAGAAAACAATCAGATTATGTTACCCAGGGCACAGGTGGAGGATATAACTTGTCAGAGCAGGAGGTATAATAAAACCTATTTAAAAGGGGCTATCAGAGATGCAGTTTTTGTGGTGCATGTATGGGCTAATGATGTAGGGAAAGGTAAGTCAGAGGAGCTAATAAGTACAAGGAGTTGATAAAGGCATTTAAATAAAATGGCCATAATTCAATTTTGTCAGGGATACTGCCCAGAATGAACTGTGGAAATGAAGTTCTGAGTAGTTCGCTGGGGTTAAATGCTAGGCTTAGGTTAATATGTAAGGATGAGCAGATTGGCTGGTTGGACTTGTGGGATCAGTTCAGTAAAAGAAAGGAGCTTTTTTGGAATGGATGGTTTATATTTAAATAGGGTAGAGGCTGGCTTATTTGTTAAGGCTATTAACTCAGCTGTAAGAGAAGTTTTAAACTAGGACTAGACAGTGGTGAGGGCTAGGAAAAACTAAATGCAAAAAGAATAAGAGGCAGAGAAAAGTTTAGCATCGGAAATGAGTATAGAATTAGATATTAGGGTAGGCTTAATGATTACTATTGTAATATTATAAGTATAGAAATAAAATAGATGACTTTAGAGCACTGATAGGAATGGAGGATTTTGATATAATGGAAATAACTGAAACATCGTTAAACAGATGATTGTGATGACAGAAATTTCTCTGAAATACAGGATTACAGGCTATTTAATAGGGATAGTGTATTAAAAAGGGGGAGGAGTAGCTTTATATGTAAAATGTGACTTACATCCTGTTGAAGTTGAGAATATCAAAGATAATAGCAAGGAAATTGAATTCATGTGGGTTTCTATTATTGGATATAAAGGGAAAAGGCTTTTAGTGGGAATTTGTTACAGACCACCAAATGATAGTGTTGAAGTTAGTGAGAAACTTTACAATGAGATTAAGATTTCAGCTGTTAATGAAGTCATAATTACGGGTGATTTTAATTTCAGGCATATAGATTGGGAAATGAGGAAGAAAGGTTTTTGAAAACTGTTCACGATGGCTTTCTTCACCAATTAGTCAAGGAAACTACTAGAAACAATGCTATTTTAGATTTATTGTTAACTTCAAATATAGCAATAATCAAGAGGGTAGAAATTGGGGAACATATGGGTGCAAGTGATCATTGCTCTATTAGGTTCAATGTTTTGCTGCATATGAAGATAAGGAGTAATGATGTGACAATAATTATCTGTTGTGAATTGGGCAGCTGAATTATTTGGAGACACTGATGAGATGTGTAAAATGTTTAAATATTCAAGATAAATGTATTCCTTATAGAAAGAAAAGGGTAGCTGCAAGTAAAAATCTAGCTTGATTCACAAAGAGTTTAAGAAAGAGAATTAAAGAAAAGCATCAGAAATATAAATTGACTGGTATGACAGGAGATTTAGAAGATTATGGAAGATCAAGAAAGTTGGTAAAACAGGAAATTAGAAAATCAAAAGTATGTATGAGAAAAGGTTGGCTGAAAATATAAAAATTAACAAAAAGGATTTCTTTAAATATAGAAAGGGTAAACAAAATTTTAGGATGGGGGTAGGACTCTTGAGGAATGATAAAGGAAGGCTTGTATCTGCTGATTACAAGATGGCTGGGTTATTAAATTTTGCTTTTTGTTTTTAGTAATGAAGATTTAAGCAGTATTCCATATCTTGAACAGTTGATAAATGGAAATAAGATGACTGCATTAATTCTGAGCTGGTTAAGAAACAAATTGGAAAGTTTAAAGAATGATAAGGCTCCTGAGGCAGATAATGGGCAGGTACCAAAGGATTGGAAGTTAGCTAATGTAACTCCTCTTTTCAAAGGAAGTGATAAAAATTGTCCCAGTAATTATAGACCCATTAGTCTTGCATCAATTGTGGGAAAGTTTTGAAAAGTCTGTTAAAAGATGCTTTGCAAAGTCATTTAAGAAAGTTTAGAATTTTATTTAACAGTTAACATGGTTTCACTAAGGAAAAATCATGCCTTGCAAATATTTTGACAATCTTTGAAAATGCTATTGTGTATGTAGATGAGGATAAGGGTGTAGATTTGGTGTATTTGGATTTTCAGAAAGCATTTAACAAGGTGCCATATTAAAGGCTTCTAAAAAAAATGATCTCTATAGATGTGGGGGAAAAGTTAGCAAGTTGGATAGAAGAGTGGCTGGATGGAAGAAAGCATGGAGTTCAGTCAAACTTTCACAAATATATGAGAGAACCTCATTTGTGACATTATAGTGAGTTATTGAAGTGAATTTGGGTGTTGAATGGAGAATCAGGAATTTCCTTTGGCTTCTCTCATATATGATCCATTATGCCATGCCTTAGGACATCTGGAGTTTTTTATATACATTTTTCATTAACAATTTTATTTCTGATCACTGAGGATTTTCCCTGGGTGCTCCAGATTTGGTAATTATTATTTCCCAAGTGCCTTGAAAAAACTGATATGCCTCAAGGCATACCATATGAGTATACAGATACCTGTATAACCCTAGGGCTTGGCATAATGGGTCACACTCTTGTTCCAGCAGCTTAATATCATCAGTGAATTTGGTGTTGCAATGAGTGTCAGGGATAGTTTTTGGCTTCTCTCTTCTATATTTATCGAGAGTTGGATAAGTAGCTGGTATCAATTTCTGAATTCCATGGAGATTTTGATTTTAGGCACTATTTCAAGTTGTTTCGATGATGCTGATTTTGAAGAATTAAAGTACAAGTTAAATATTGTTTTTATTTGGATTGGAATAGTTTGGTATGTTATACATGTGTAGTCACCTCAGTCATTTTACAGTGCAGGTATATAACTTGTTAATCAAAGCCTTTAGTGCTTTGCATCACTCAGATGTGTGACACTCTGGTAGATTGATATTCTTTATAGTCCTTTTGTAAATTTGCAAGTTTTGTTTTTCTTCGTTTGAATTGAATATGTCAATTTTTACATTATTTTCTAAGTTTTCTATCCTAGTCTGTGGTATTTCTCCACATTTTAGAGAACTTGTAGAAATTTTACACTTTTTTTTATTGATATTTTCCATATTATCTCTGGATGTAGAACATATAAATCATTGGAAGTGAAAATCAAAATTCACGAGGTATATGAAAAATAATGTTTTTCGTAATATCTTTTATGTATTTTACAAGTCATTTATGTCTTAAACTATTACAGTGATAAAAATTAGGCTTCAAGATATGTGTATCACCCCTGATTTGGAAAATGTTCCTGTAACTTTGAATTATTATACTGGGATCTTACTGCTGCAGGGGGGTTATTTCCCAGTTAACAATAGTCTATGTGATTCAAATATTACTTCTTTTTTTCCAGATGTACACTATCCATATGTAACATGTGGTTCCATATTAAAGATTCAAAATATAAGCTATAAAGTTCGACTACACTCACATGACATTAAATATGGATCAGGAAGTGGCCAACAGGTATGTCTTATTGAACCATTAATAAATGAAAATACTAATTCAGAAGTTTCCAACAGGTAGCTCTTACAAACTAATAAACATGTATATGTATGTATTTTAAAGTGGTCAACAGGTTTAATTGTTTACTATACAATCCCTGAGGTTTCAATGACTGGCATCCCCCCCCCCCCCCACTGTAGAGCTGCGCGTACTTACAAGTAAGTAAGAAGAGACGTTACCGTTTTACTGTAGTAGTTACCTAAGTAGGT
>NW_013667059.1:249220-250307 GCF_000517525.1 Limulus polyphemus
CCCACCCCCCCCCCCCCCCCCCACTGTAGAGGCTGGCTGCTTTACAGAAAGTAGAAGAGAGTCCTTTTACTGATGTTACCAATGGCTTTTTGACTATATTTGTTCCTATTGATTCACAGTCTTTTGCTTTTTCCTAACAACACCATACACTACTTTGTTTTCTAGCAAGCTCATTACCTCTTTAAATATTCCTGCTCTACATGATAAAGAATGTCCAACTAGATCACATGCAGTCTGTAGTATATGAACTATATAATATGGTGAAAAGTAACCAATCCTGGACTCTGAATAGATACTGACAGGCTTCTTCTTCTTCACCTTCTGCCCAATCTCTACATTTTCTATTTAGGCTGATTTCCATAAATCCCAGTGTTGCCAGACATTTATCCACAATAAAACATTTGAGGTCATCGATGAACATTTATTTCAGTGCTGGCTGTATAACACTTGTCCACCCAAGACTGTCCATTAAGATACCTTTCAAGCAATTTCTTCCTTGGTTTGTAACTTTTAAGTTGTTATGGAGCTGGAATGTTCTAGTTGAAAAGGATAGTGACTAAATTAAGGAACACATTTGTTTATAAGTGCTTGTTAGTTTTGTCACTGGTAATGAAAAATGGATTCCCTATGCAAATATTAAACACCAAAAACAATGGCTCAATAACCACTTCCGACCCCAAAACTTGGACTCCATCTGCAGAAAGTGATGCTTTGCATTTGATGGGACATTAAAGGAGTAATTCATTTCAAATTCCTCAATCCACAGCAAACTGTCGATGCAGAGATCTATAGTCAGCAACTGGAATATTTAAATCAAGCCCTTCATCAGAAATGCTCTTCACTCGTTAATTGGAAAGGTGTTCTTCTTCTTCATGACAATGCACGTCCACATGTGGCACATTTGATGCAACACAAAATTATGGAGTTGAGCTGGGAAGTTCTCCCTCACCCACCATATTCTCCAGATATGGCACCATCAGATTACCATCTTTTTTGTTTGCTGCAACACTATCTTAATGGGAAAAACGTATGTGGAAAGTGTTAAAGAGGACATTGACATGTTTTTTGCTTCAAAGCCAAGCATTAA
>NW_013667059.1:251168-253726 GCF_000517525.1 Limulus polyphemus
TTGAATATGTAAACTTGACGAAATGAACTTGATGACACATACTGTATGACAACATAACAAGTTAGTGATAAAATTGAATATGTAACCTTGATTAAATCAACACGATGAGATATACTATATGACAAAGTAACAAGTTAGCAATGAAATTGAATATGTAAACTTGACGAAATGAACTTGATGACACATACTGTATGACAACATAACTAGTTAGTGATAAAATTGAATATGTAACCTTGATAAAATCGACACAATGACATATACTGTATGACAAAGTAACTAGTTAGTGATGAAATTGAATATGTAACCTTGCTAAAATCAAAACAATGACATATACTGTATGACAAAGTAACAAGTTAGTGATAAAAATGAATATGTAACCTTGACGAAATCAACACAATGACATATACTGTATGACAAAGTAACAAGTTAGTGATAAAACTGAATATGTAACCTTGACGAAATCAACACGATGACATATACTGTATGACAAAGTAACAAGTTAGTGATAAAACTGAATATGTAACCTTGACGAAATCAACACGATGACATATACTGTATGACAAAGTAACATGTTAGTGATAAAATTGAATATGTAACCTTGATGAAATCAACACAATGACATATACGGTATGATAAAGTAACCAGTTAGTGATAAAATTGAATATGTAACCTTGATTAAATCAACATGATGACATATACTGTATGACAAAGTATCCAGTTAGTGATAAAATTGAATATGTAACCTTGATTAAATCAACAGTTTTTTGTCTATGATATAGTTTAAAGTTAGATTATATATAAATAATTACAAAGAATAACATCAGGTACTATGTTTTTTGTTTATGGTTCCTTGATGTCTGTATTAATTATCATTCCAAAATCACTTTTGGCTAAAACATGATTCCAAATGTACAGTTTCAAGTGTGTTTACAATGTATCATTGTCAGTGGCTGTTAAAGTAAAAAAAAAACAGCCTTAATTCAGTCATGTTTCAATTTAACTTATGTATACGTGTATCTAACATAAATTTCAGTGTATTACTTGCATAGCTTGTTAATATTTAACTACTGTTCAATGGTACATTTGAATTCCTGTTATAGGAACTGGTCCATTATTGTTTGAATGTTGACATGTTGATCTTGGGAAAATGAATTACAGCTGTCCCAATTTGTTATATGTAACATGGTTTTTGAATTCTTGACTTATTCACCTTTTCTTCATAAATATAAGCAACACAACATTGGGAATATTTTATTGTTGTTGGTTCACTTTTCAAGTTTCACAGAACTTTTATACAAATTATTTTAATACTGAAGTTTGCTTAACCCTTTCCAAATGGGTCACGATTGAAAGGCCATGTCATCGTGATTGTTGACTCGCATTCAAAATTTTATTGAACTACTATTTCAGGAATTTATGTCAGTAAGTTTGGTATCAAACTGTAGATCATAATTCATATTTTAGTATTATACCTTACTCAATTTCTTAATTTAAAAATAATTGTATGATAATTGTTTATTGATAATCTGCCAAATTTCTTTAACGTATGCTTACTCATTTAAAAGTTATAGCATAAAAATTATAACGAGCACAAAATGTTTACAAGGTTGGTCCCAGGGACCAAACTTGTACTGAAAGAGTTAAGCTTTATGCAAATATTTTTTTCTTTTAACATTTAACACAGAATTTGTTCTAAGTGTGTGATTTTTGTAAACTAACTTGACCCTAATTTACATATGAACAAAACTTTATTGATTCAATATGCTGTAATTTGTGTGTAAGTTTGATTCATTAATATCAGCTAATGTGGTTATGAGAATCCTAAAATAATCTTTCAATTATAATCAATATTATTAATACTGATCAGGAAATGACAACTGCACGTTTCTCAGAACCTTTTTTTAAGAATAACAGAAATAAAAAAAAACAAAACATGCAGTCTAGAATTACTTTTATCATGTAATAGACTAATTTGTTACATTACCTTGCCAGCTTTAACACCATAATAATAAAATGTTTAGACTGTACATAAATAACATATGGACTTTTGGCTACTATCATTGTTCAACCCAGCTGATGATTTTTGGTATTTAACAAAAATCATCATGGGCATTGACTTGTAACAGAAAAAAAAAAATCTAACTTGAAATTCATAATGAATTTAGAAGATTATGGAAAACAACTCATGGGTAGAGTAATTTTTATCATGAATTATATTTTTGTTGTCACTGTTATCTTTAAAACTTTTATTAAAACCATCTGAAACAGTAGTAATAAATACTTCCTTAGAAGTACAATTATTATTTATTTGTTGATAATATACATATTAAAATGTACTGCTGTATTATTTTTCTCTTGTCAGTCTGTCACTGGTATTGATTCTCAAGAAGATAACAATAGCCACTGGGTTGTGAAAGGAAAGATAGGACAACCTTGTAGGAGAGGGTGAGGTTACTTTCTTAAGTATGTGGTTTCATCAAGGTTAGATGTTTAATTTTATCACTAACTGGTTACTTTGTCATACAGTATATGTCATCGAGTACCTGATGATATTCTTT
>NW_013667059.1:254566-263183 GCF_000517525.1 Limulus polyphemus
TAGTATATCTCATCGTGTTGATTTCATCAAGGTTACACATTCAATTTTATCACTAACTTGTTACTTTGTCATATAGTATATCTCATCGTGTTGATTTCATCAAGGTTACACATTCAATTTTATCACTAACTGGTTACTTTGTCATACAGTATATGTCATCGTGTTGATTTCATCAAGGTTACATATTCAATTTCATTGCTAACTTGTTACTTTGTCATATAGTATATCTCATCGTGTTGATTTCATCAAGGTTACACATTCAATTTTATCACTAACTGGTTACTTTGTCACACAGCATATGTCATAGAGATGTTTCAACAAAGATAAATGTTCAGTTCATGCTATCTATACTAGAAGTGATGTTCTCATCTTGTGAGTAGAGAACCTTCTTTATTTAGTTCATGGTTTCTGTAACAGAAGTGGTATTCTTATCTTGTGATCAAAAAGAACTTAGCTCAAGCTACCTTTAATAGATGTGGTGTTTTCTTCATGTGAACAGAATAGAAATATTGAGACATTTATTTACATAAGAAAAGGCAAGAATCATACATTTTAAGGTTTCTTAATTCTGTACAAAAGATGATTTATTTTATGAAAAGTTAATAGTTTTTACAAACTTTATGCACAAGTAATATTGTAAATAACAAAACCTAGAAATTATAGTTTTGAAGTGTGGCTTTATTTTTTATAGTCAGCCAGTAACGTGTGGATCAGTGATTCGACTTGAACACATAGCAACCAACAAGAATCTCCACAGTCATCATTTTCCATCACCTTTGTCAAATAACCTAGAAGTTAGTGCTTTTGGAGATGATGGTAAAGGAGATACTGGTAAGATGTTCTTTTCTGTAGTTTCTTTCTGTCATCATTTCTTATCTTCCCTGAGACTAGTTTTTAACAAAAAAAACATCTAACAATAAAGTTGAAGAGGAATTGAAGTTTTAGAGTCAAAAGTCAAAAACTTGTGTGAGCATTGTGAAGCAAAATTATATAATACTGTGAGTATATGTGAGGTGAAATTTTGATGTTTAAGAGGTGTTTTCATGTACATTGATTTATTCTTCTTACATGTTCTCTAATGCCTGAAATTAATTTCCTATCAGTTGGAGATACCTTTGAGGTCATAATGTCACTCTTCATAACCATTGTGTTTACATTGATCTGTTTTGCTTTCTCTGTACACATTTTAATATTTACTGATATAATTTCACACTGTTGATTTGAATCTTTTAGTCAAAGGCATATCTAGAGAAATCACAATGGTAACATGTATACGGGTACTAACATTTTAGCATTGACAGTGAACTATAAGGTAAGCCCACATAAAATGATAGCCTTAATATGCTGATTGTGAATGCAGAAAGAATATTGACACCTTTAACAATTCCCCTGGAGGTGGATTCCTATACATGGTGAGGGGACCTCCCAGGGAAGGTTCCTTATTTTAAGTTTACGTCCTCAGAAATCTGAACATCCACCCATGTGTTTGCCATGCGTGGAATCCCACAAAGGGGAGAAGAGGATTCTGGTGGTTGAGGGGTGTCATTGCTGGGTCAGTTTATGTCAGTAGCACTTTAACACACAACTTTGGCCTTGAATTCCTGGAGAGTCACTCAGCTGGTCCTGTTGGGCTAGGGTCAACTAAGTACCAGTGTTGGATGTTTTCAACAAATGTTTGTGGACATTGTGTCTAATGCTGGTATTTGGGTATTGTGCCCATGAAATGCTGGTGTAGATGCCTTGTCTATGTAGGGGATTGTAGTGCATCCCCTCATAGGACACCATGGTTGATGGGGTCAGTGAGCACTGAATAACTTTCTTTTCTTATGGATCCCCAAATCCACAAAAAATAACACATTAAAAACACGGTTAATTGATAAGCAACCACACATATGGAGGACTCTGTTCCACAGTCACCACGAAATTTGTTTCCTGTACCTCAGTTTCTCGTTATTCATTCTGTAACTGAGATATCATTAGGGCAAATGTCTCCCTTCTTGATTCAAAAGAGATTAGAAGGGCTTGCTGGTTCTCCAAAGTCAGTCAAGAATTTGCATTCTGGGCACATCTTGGTAGAAACATTTACACCACACTATAGGGAACTCCTCCTGAGGTCAAAGGCCATTGGGGACATCCCTATTGAGGCTGCTCCCCATGTTACTTTGAATTTTTCACAAGAAGTTATCATTGGGAGGGATTTGAAGACCATCCCCAAGTCAAAGCTCCTTGCTGGTTTCTCCAGCTAAGGAGTTTCAGCTGTGTGATGCATCTCCACTCGAAAAGATGGAATACTGCAGCCTCTCAGTGTTCTGATTTTGTTGTTTACATTGCCACGTCTGCCTGCCACTATTATGGCAGGTATTCTGAACTGTAAGGTGTAGCCTTATATTCCTAACACTATCAAGTGCTTCCAGTGTCGGGGGTTTGGCCATTCTAAGGCATCTTGTCATGGTTCTTTGACTTGTGCTTGTTGTGGTAGCAAAGACCATGATGCTTACAAGTGTAAACTAGATCCTCACTGTGTCGATTGTGGTGGTTCCCACCCCTCATAATTTTCATTCTTGCCTTAAGTGGGTGGAAGAAAAAGAGGTACAGCATTTAATGACTGTAAAAAACATCTCTTATCCTTAGGCTCAGAGGTTGTTGTCCCCAGTTCCATCACGGAAATATTCTGCTGCACTACATTCCACTGCTGCAATGGAAGTGCAAAAAGACCTTTCTGTACCTCCATCAGATTCTTTCTCACGCCATGTCAAGAGTCTTTTGCCCTCTGTGGATGCACAAGTTCATAAGTCTATGTCTACTCCTGTCTCTGTCCCCACCATTGCTTCCAATGACTGCTTGGGTCCATCTTCTTCGGCATCGAGGTGCACAAACATTATTTGGTCATACCATCAGTCATTGAAGTTTCCTTCTTCTGACAAATATCTGCCAAATTAACCCAGGGCAGGTTCCATGGAGGTTGACATACCTCTTTCTACTAAAGAAAAATGTTCTAGTCACAAGTAGAAGGGTTTTCCAGCCAGTTCTTCTCCACCTAAATAAAAATGGCCATTTTGATACAATGGAATTGTCAAGGTTTCCATTCTAGTTTGAATGACACTAAAGTCTTGACTGATTCCTATCATCCCATATGTGTCTCCTTTATGCTATCGTAGAACAATTGCCATCTCCCTTTTTCATCTTGGGAGACTTTATTGGACAAAGTCCACTTTTGGGTGTTGCTGATATTTATGGGAGGGGTCATTCTGTATAGCATATGCTCCCAGATCACAACCTTTCTCTCTTCAATACTGGTTCTTTTATTATTTTCATGCACCTACTCAGTCTTTTACTGCTATTGATCTATCTATCTGTTCTTCTTTGCTTTTTTCTTGGAAGGTTGACAGTGACCCACAGAGCAGTGATCATTTTTCCATCGTTTTTAGGAAGGTTGGCCATGGTTGTTGCCACCCATCCCGAATGCCATGGTGGAAGTTGAAGCAGGTTGACTGGCTCTCCTTCACTACTCTCTCAGAACTTGATCGTGCAGTCATTAGTCTTTTATCTATTTACGACTGGGCAGAAGAAGTAACTGATTGTATAATTCAAGCAGCTGTTCGTTCTATCCCCAAAACCTCGACACTTTTCCCACAGTATCCTCATCTATGGTGGTTTCTTTCCCACCAGCAGACTCAGAAAGTTCAGAAACAGACCTGGGATACCTTTCGCAAGCATCCCACTCTTTCCAACCACGTTGCTTTCCAGCAGGCTCATGCCCAGCATGGATTAAGTTCATCACCAGCATCTCTTCTACTACCAGTTCCAAAATCATCTGGGACAAGACTCAGAAGATCAATGAGAAGTATGCTTCCTATCACCTATCCATCTTGCTGTCAAATGGCCATGAAGTTGCTGATGTGCATAGTATTGCCAATACTCTCAGAGAGAGCTTTGCTTATCTTTTCATCACTTCTGTCTTATCTCCTGCCTTCTTGGCCATCAAGTCACAGGCTGAGTGATCGCCCCTTTCCTTTCAGGCTGATTGTCTCTATGATTATAATCCCCCTTTTATACTGGTGGAACTTAAGCTTGCTCTTCATTGGTTACACCTGATGACATTCACTATGAGATGCTGTGCCATCTCTCTCCTACCTCTCTTGCTCTCTATTCTTTTGGTTGTTTTTAAACAGATCTGGCAGGAAAATGTTTTTCCAGATGCTTGGCACAGGGTTATTGTTCTTCCTTTCTCAAAGCCAACTTTTGACAATTATTGACATAACCTCCACTATGCCCAGATTTTCCTGAATAAAACTTAGAATTTAAATTGTATCTCTGAATGAAAATTAGGACCAGTAGTTTTTCAACATTAATTATTTTCTTTATAAACACCTATATTAATATTTGTTACAAGATATATATACATATCAATATAGTTTATTGCAGTTTCTCAAACAAGGTAACTATTAAAAGGGTTTATTGTATTTCAGGAGATTATTGGATGGTGGTGTGTAGTTCAGATTACTGGGAAAGAGATGGGAAAATCCGGTTAAAACATGTAGATACTGATGGGTAAGTATTTATGTTACAATAAATGCACAATAATCAGAAATAGTGACATATCTTGTTCCAGGATGATTGTGAGGATAAGTAATGTAACAAGATATATACTAATCAGACATAGTAATGTACCCCAATCCAGGATGGTACTGATGGATCAGTAATGTAACAACAAATACACAAATCAGACATAGTAATATACCCCATTGTAGGATGGACTGATGGGTAAGTAATGTAACAAGATATATACTAATCAGATATCATATAATAATGTACCCCATTCCAGGGTGGATTGATGGGTAAGTAATGTAACAAGATATATACTAATCAGATATAGTAATGTACCCCATTGTAGGATGGACTGATGGGTAAGTAATGTAACAAGATATATACTAATCAGATATAGTAATGTACCCCATTCCAGGATGGTACTGATGGATCAGTAATGTAACAACAAATACACAAATCAGACATAGTAATGTACCCCATTGTAGGATGGACTGATGGGTAAGTAATGTAACAAGATATATACTAATCAGATATAGTAATGTACCCCATTGTAGGATGGACTGATGGGTAAGTAATGTAACAAGATATATACTAATCAGATATAGTAATGTACTCAATTCCAGGATGGTATTGATGGGTTAGTAATGTAACAACAAATACACTGTAATTAGGCATAGTAATATACCCCATTCCAGGGTGGATTGATGGGTAAGTAATGTAACAAGATATATTCTAATCAGACATAGTAATGTACCCCATTCTGTTAAATTCAGTTGAAATTTGGGGTCATAGTCCTCAAAATCATGAAGCTGTTTTCTCTTTAATTGAACTTAAGATTAGCTATTTTTTGAAGGTTACTATGGATTATGTTCATTTGTCCTTTACTTATTATAAGAAAGATATTTCTGTAATTAAAGGGTTAAAGATTGTCAATTATAAATGGAAGTTGGAAGATTTTAGAGTATTTTTTGCATGAGATGGAACTGTGGATAAGAAATACATTATATATCACCTTTCCAAGCTAACTTAAGTTAATAATGCTTGGAGACGGTTTGAATGGGTAATGAAGAAAAACTTTGAAGTTTAACATAACAGCAAATGTACAATGTTTCGACAAAGTTTTGTCATCATCAGGTACTTAAGTTAATTATCTGTCATAAAATCATAGCTTAGTTGTATAAAATAAAGAAACTCTTTAATGAATTCATTGCTTTTTATTTTATTAGTCTTAAGTTTCTGCAATACTGTTCTAGGTGGTTGTTTAAAAAAAAAGCTACTCTTTATGTTATGTCTTTTTATTTTTGTAAAATATGTTAAAGTTTATTTTGAACAAATTTGACAAAACTTCCTGAGTGCATTGATAACCACAGTGAGAGATACAGAACCTTGATAAGGAATGAGTGGTACTTGTAACAAAAGTTAAGTGTGTGTGGATACAGAACCTTAGTAAGGAGTGAGTGGTACTTGTAACACAATTTAAGTGTGTGGATACAGAACCTTAGTAAGGAGTGAGTGGTACTTGTAACACAATTTAAGTGTGTGGATACAGAACCTTAGTAAGGAGTGGGTGGTACTTATAACACAATTTAAGTGTGTGTGGATACAGAACCTTAGTAAGGAATGGGTGGTACTTGTAACACAATTTAAGTGTGTGTGGATACAGAACCTTAGTAAGGAGTGAGTGGTACTTGTAACACAATTTAAGTGTGTGTGGATACAGAACCTTAGTAAGGAGTGGGTGGTACTTGTAACACAATTTAAGTGTGTGTGGATACAGAACCTTAGTAAGGAGTGGGTGGTACTTGTAACACAATTTAAGTGTGTATGTGGATACAGAACCTTAGTAATGAGTGAGTGGTACTTGTAACACAAGTTAAGTGTTCAGATACAGAACCTTAATAAGGAGTGGATGGTGCTTTTAATACATGCAAAGTGTGTATTTCTGGCTAACAGTGTAATTTAAGTAACCTAAGATACCTTAGTTTTATATTATATTAAACAGATTTAGGTGAGAAGGTAAAAGCCCACTGAATCCCTCCACTAACCTACTTAATAGAATATTAATCTGTTGAGCTTTAACATTTATGATAATTTTGTTTATAGATTAAAACTTTTGTTTATTTTCAAGCTGGTTAACTGTGTCAGGACACAGCTATGGTCGTCCAATCCACGGACAATTGGAAGTTTGTACTAAACCTAATTCAGACAGTTCATCTTATTGGCGAACAGTAGAAGGTGTTTACATCAAAGCTGAAGATCCACCGGTTAAACTTATCCATCAACACACTGAACTTTAGACTCAAGATTGTGATTCTACCAATGGAAGACTTGTTTGTGTTTTGTGCACCTTATGTTATTGTCTGTCTGTCTGAAGGCATAAAAAATGTGTATGTATACAAAACCTCATTATGAATTTCAGTCAGATGTACTTCAATAAACTGCTTTTAATACCTTCTGATATCACATTTTGTGCAGTGTTAAGATTAAACAGTAAATATTTTATCTCGTGATGTGTATTGAATGAAAGACAAGACATTTTAAATAAAGTTGTAGATCTATAACTTTTTTGTGAAACTTGCTACTGCCTGATACATATGTGAGCATAAAGATTTGTGCAATACATACAACATCAAACTGTGTACTGAATAATTTTAAATAAATAAAATGAAGTATTAAAAACTTTCATAATATTTCTAATTGAACATGGCATTGTGTAAGTGTTTTCCATATTTGACTACTGATGTAGACTTTATATTTACTCAGACTTCAGGTATCTTCACAAAATGTTCACTTTTCCAAGTACTCCTTTCTTCAATACTTCAGTTACTTTAGAAAAAACAAAAATCTTCTTTCACTAACAAGATGACCATTTTCTAACAAGAACAAGCATGAAGTTAAAACTTTACCTTTCAAAAATATAGTTCTTTGCACAACAAATATCAATTTGGAAAATATCTACTGTTAATTCTACTGAATTACAAATGTCAGAAACTACACAGCGTGGTCACAAGTAAATAGACACCACCTTGTCAGAAAAAATGCAATTTTTCAGTCATATTCACATGAATTGATATATTTATAATTTAATTAATATCTAGTAGATCTTCCTTTCGCTTTGTGGAGTTCGTTGATCCTTTGGGGCATCGTGAGAATCATCTCGTCAATTTTAGATTGTGAGATTTTCGCCCACCCTTGCTTCAAAACTTGAAGTAGATCACTCTTCGAAGTTGGTTGCTTCTTGACTTGCCGGTCGAGTATGGCCCAGAGGTTTTCGATGGGGTTTATGTCAGGAGATTGGCTCAGCCAGGGCAACTTCTGGATACCGTTTTCTTCCTGCCACTTTTGGGTTTTCTAGCAGTGTGACATGGTGCTCCATCTTCCTGGAACAATGTTGTGTTCTTGTCCACGAAACCCAAGGAATAAAGTGGCAAGAGTCCTTCCTCCAACATTTTGACATATTTCGCAAAATTTATGTTGCCAACGCAATACACTAAGCTCTATCTCCCACCAACCCAAACAGCTCCCCAAACCATCACGCTGAAACCACCATGCTTCACAGTTGGCTGCAATCTGTTGAGCCAAAACTCTTGGTGAGGCATTCTCCAGACCCATATCCTTCCACTGTCCAAAAATTGAGCGAATCTTGATTCGTCTGAGAACAATACGGTCTTCCAAAAGTCCAGAGGCTTGGTCATCATATCACTTGCCCACTTCTTTTGTCTGACTATGTTGGCAGGTCTTAATAAGGGCTTCCGTCTAGCTGCTCTGCAATGATAACCCAAGATGTGGAGAATCCGTTGAACAGATTTCAGGCTCATCCCACCAACTTTGACCACTTCTGCAGTCGTTAATCTGGGATCCATTTCGATGCTCCTCTTGACAGGCCTTTTTGTCCTCTCCAATGGACCTGGACGCTGCTCAGTTGTTTCCTTGCTGTGTTTCCTGAATTGCACGATGATTCTGTTGACTGTTGAAAGCGAATTCCCAAATTCTGTGAAATTTGCTGCTGACTTATTCCACCATCTGCTTGACCAACTATCCTTCTTCTAACAAAATCTGACAGTTTGAG
>NW_013667059.1:264183-264997 GCF_000517525.1 Limulus polyphemus
GTGTGTCGGACCATTTTCATTTATATAGTGCTCTGTGAACACCAATTAGTTAGCATAAATCAGTTACATGATGAAAAATTAGGTGTCTATTTACTTGTGACCACTCAGTGTATATAATGTCTCTAAATTTTAAAATCTTCCACCTGAAATTGTTGCACTATTTATCAGATGCAAAACCCTTATTAGAAACTATTTTTAAAAATTTTTAAATCCTTGAGATATTCACAGTTTGCTCAGCTTTTCTTTAGAGTATTCTGCAGGAACAACAAACAGGAAGATTTGTCAAATACTGCATCACAGAGCAGTGCCTGTATTTTCTCTACCTTTGACTGAATCTTTTCACAAAAGAAAGAAACCCAAAACGGTGGTAAAAATTAGAATCTATATTATAGACAAAAAAACAAATTTAGTCTGACACTTGAACAAGTGCTTTTAGTTGGATGGAGGGTGAAAAAGTTTTGACAAAGTGAAGTTGCATTTTTATAGCTTGTGTTTAATTAATATAGCAAACAAGGAATCTTGGTAAGTCGCATCAGAATCTAGAATCTCACAAAATTATATCCAAATCTCTGCAAGCTCTCGAAATGTAATTTATATCAGTCTTGGTAAAATCTCTATGGAATCTCATTAAGTCTTTCTTCAAATAAAGGAAAAGCATTACTTTATATACAAAGTTCTCTCTCTCTCCAGGTACAGTTTCCATCCATATAACTAAGGACTACTTCCTGTTGACGAGGGATGGGTTATAAATAAAATGAAGTATTAAAGACTTTCATAATATTTCTAATTGAACATGGCATTGTGTAAGTGTTTT
>NW_013667059.1:265349-277849 GCF_000517525.1 Limulus polyphemus
AAATCTCTATGGAATCTCATTAAGTCTTTCTTCAAATAAAGGAAAAGCATTACTTTATATACAAAGTTCTCTCTCTCTCCAGGTACAGTTTCCATCCATATAACTAAGGACTACTTCCTGTGGACGAGGGATGGGTTATACCCCTAGATAATCATATCATTGACTGCTAGAACAGATCACTGCTTCTCATCTTTGCACCACTTATGCTATATTGATCTCCTCTAAAGGAAAACATGTGATGAACTTGGTTACTCCTGCAGTTTTGTCTAAAACCAACATGAGAAAAACTTGTAGTTTCCTTGACTGATGTTCTATGCAAAAAATGATCCCTGAAACACTGAATATTGGAAAACTACCTAACAGTTAAGAGACTAGAAAATGCATAACAAGCCCACATATCATGTCTTCTATCTTAAAATCTAAGTATCAGATACAGGATCCTTATTTGAAAGTATATGGGTCTGTGAACTTTAAAATTTTTCATCTAATAATGCAAAGTATTACAGTTTCAGATATAAAATTCTGATTAGAAACTGCATGAAACCTGTAAATTTTAAAATTATCCACCTGAAAATGTTGCATTATTTATCAGATACAAAATTCTCATTCGAAACAAAATAAAATCCATACATTTTGAAGTATATGAAAGAGCTGAAAACTAAAAGAAAATTATTGTGAGTAATGATAAGAAATGGAACGAAAACATCCTTGAAAGTTAAGTAAAAAGAAAATCCAAATGCCTAACTTCGTAGTTTAAAAATTCAAATTTCCTTGAAAGTTAAGGTTTACTGTCACTAATGGTGAAGAATAAAATGAAAAAAAATTAAATTAAGCTTCATAAAACTAAATCTTTCTAACCTTTCATAAAATCTCCAAATATAGTCTTCTTCCATGTGCAAACCTGGCTATATATATAAACTAACATCAAAGTCAGACTTCACACAGCTCTGTGTCTATCCCACAAGGTTACTATCTACTAGATAACAACCAACTAGCGAATACACGTGGCTAGCAAAACGGAAAGCTGAGCGACTTACTTAAGTGCCTCAGTGCATCCAAACTGAGAATGATGAAAAACAAAATAATTTAAAAATTACACATTAACTAAAGGGGGAACTAATAGTATATCAGACATCTTACTCCATCTTTCCCTCCAGGCAGACCCAGCCATCCCTAATTCCAAAACCAAAAAAAAAGCTTCATTAATGTGTCGCTCAAGAAATCATTTGTTCCACAACACTATAATACAAGTACACAATTTACAAAACAAAGCAGAAATACAATAAAATACCCTTTAACAAAGACATACAATTACCCTCTTTAATAAAGAATACAATACACCATGCCTTTAACATTGACACCATTCTGAAAATACATAAAAATAAAACACCCCTTGCCCAACAATAAAAATGAAATGCAAACATACCATAAGTAAACAAATCGTTTCTTGCACATGTTGGAATTGGTAATGGTGTGTTAAACCCACATTAAAAGAAATATATATATACAAAAAAAAAAAACTTTTAAGTCTCTACTCTTTCACACACACTGGCAGGCATGAAAGAACAAGGGCATGTCATTAGAAGCAAAATTAAAAAAGGAATGCAGTTACGTTAACTGACTGCTCTTATATACACTCGCATGCGTGAGAGTACCATTACTGTATAACAACTTCAAGACATATACACATAAATACCGAAACATAAGGCCCTGTCTTTCACCCACACTCATGATTGCAGAAGATAGGGGGCACCCAGTTCTAGTAGGATGGAATCCGGATCGAGACTGCAAAATTGCTTCCTACACACACGAGTTAATTTGGGTTAGGCAATGCTAATCCTTACTTTTCTCCATTATAATTCACAAGTGTTCATATTGTCTCTCCATATGGACGTTCCTTGAGTTATATTTTAGAACTCGTTTTGGTTTGTGACTTACAAACCTACTTTCCACTCCCCTCTAGTACACTCACTGTCTACATTTTCACGCATTATGACTGCACCTGTACTGAAAAAATAGGTTACAAAATATTCAGTAAGACTTGTACCTATTAAAATATTTCATTCTCAATCACTGAATATATTCTATCACAACAAAATAAAATACTGAGTACATCAACTTTAAATTCCATATGCTAGCTAAACATTTTATTTACTACTGATAATTTCACCCACTCGTAGATGTTTCTCAGACATAGCATGAGTTCATGTTATATTTATCCTTCCATAAAATTCACTATCTGCCGAATATTTCGATGTCGAAATTGTAACACACTCTCACCAATATTAATGGAACTAACAACTGGATTGTATCTTTAAATTTTACCTTCCAGAAGAGTAATCGCATTTTACTTAATATCACATAGTCTTAAGATCCAAATCAAATACTTTGTTTCCATACTATTGTTTCTTACTGTTATGTTCTTTGTGTAATTGATCCATATGTATCATTCAACATTCATGAATGAATATGTAATGCTCATGCACTTTCGCCAGATCACACACATATATTTATCTATACACGTATATTGCCATATATCACCATTACACATTGTAACATACTCTAGTAACTTATAACAAACCATCTCCAGCTCCAGAACAAATTACTCTGATAATAAACTTCTTGGGTTATTTTGTGAAGCTACATTTCATTAGTTGCAGTTCTTATAAAGTGCTGTTATCTAGGAGCCATCAAATACAATTCGTTTTTATTTTTAGACATCACGAAATAAATAATCACAAGTAAAGTTCAGTTGAACTTATACTTTTCAGTTAAAATTCTTGTCAACCAGGATCATTACTCGTGCTGTTACTACAGTACATCAACTCACACTCAGTGGAAATGCAACTCCCTCACTACATGTAGAATCACCATACATTCTCTAAGTATACAGGGAAAAGACTAGCAAGGACTAGATGACATGCTTCACAGAGTTCCTGGCACTCAGCTAGATGAGATGACTGATTTTCTCAAAACGTCAAGCAATGTTTAACATAAGAAAATCTCACTTGATGGTTTTGAAAGCAATAGTCACAACGGGTTTTAGTCATTTATTTTTGACCACATGACCATCCTATCTTGTGATAATCAAGCAGCAATCATCCAATTTCTAGTGGATATCTCCTTTAGTGAATCTCTGCTTGATAGCTTGAGAGTTGTTAAGCCATTTTTATCGTGGACAACCAAATAATTACTTTCAGCTCTTTTCTCTTCATTGTGTGGGTTAACATTACTTGAGATGTCGTTCTTGTCCTCCTCTGACTTGCTGGTCATACAGATAAAGTTGCATGATTTTATGTGCTTCATGTCAACTGTAACTCGTATAGCAATGAACCAGTTCACCAGAGTATGAGGTATGTATCTGTTCAGATTGATCTGAGCTGCTTCCATACTGCTAGCACATACCATAACCAGACCCAATCTCCACACTGGTACATCAGTTAATTTACTATCTTATCGTAACATTCTTTTGGTGTTTAGCAGACTTTCCTAGTTGTTGTTGGGTAAACTCGTGTGCATCAACTAATACAGAACTTAACCACTCTGCATATTCCTCCAGATATTCTGGGATGTCTGCTTCAGTAGGAGAACCATACATCAATAAGAAATAAAAATATTTGCCCAAACAGGAGTGTGTTTGGAAAACAGCATATAGATCTTTGTTAAGCTATTCTGTAAAGCATCATAACATATGACTGTTATTCATCCCAGTGGGTTTGGCCAAGATTAATAAACTTGGCAAACAAGTGTTTATTAATTTGTATTATCAATTATTTTAAATATTTAGACTAGGCGTGATAGAGCAAAGTACGCATCTTCAACAAGCCTTACACTTTACACAAGTTATAGAACTGTTACGTCTCTGGTCGTTTGTTAATTTCCCGCAAAAATTCTTTCCGAGAAACTACAGCGATACAAGTCCTTTCTTAATTAAAACTAGTTTATTCTTTCTCGTTACAAACTTTGTAATACACTTAATTTTCACAGTCACTTTAACTTAGCTATAATTTACAGCGATTTACACACTATACTTACGGCTTGACTCAATTATCTGTTTCTACAAACACTCGAGCCTTCATGATCTTTCTAGAAACTCATCACGTGTTATCAGCGTCACGTGACTTCCGCTGTCGTAACAGAACAATTGCTAAAATTAGTTTCACGACCCATGGAGATCTATTATGGTGCTTCACAACTTTTTCTCTAGTGCTTTGCCAACACGATTGTGCCAATGCATCGATTAGTGGATAAGTCTTGGTTCACTTTATGAAATAAACGTTAGTGACAATTATGTACCAATGACCTCTTTCCATCTTCAAGAGGGAACCAACATTATCAAGAGTAATCCTCTATAAAGAAGATCCAACACTTGTATACTGTAGATTATCTTGTCTCATCTGTTTATTCTGTGACTGGCATACACCGTACATTATTCACACAAGCACCAAACACCTTGGTACGAATACAAAAAAAAAACAATTGGTGCATTGTGCAAAGTTTGGAGAATCTCTTGCCTTAGAGTGCTAGGAACTACTAGCTGTAATGTATTTTGAAAAGCACGAGTTGCTCTTCCGTAAGCTCCGAATTGTTAACCGTGGCATTCATCCTCTAGTGTATGTCTTAACGTTGCTACAACAAAAATGGTATCAACTCTCACATGATTTTCAGGATCTGGACATTCCATGAACAAACACAGTCTTACTATGTAGCGAAAGAGTTCATCTGCATTTCCATGTTTTGGGCTTTGGTGATGCATTATGACAAAGTCATATTCTAGCAGTATTGTTATCTAAGTTCATTAACCATTTCAACAAAGCATAGTCTACCCAAATGGTGGATCTCCTACATTAAAAGTAGTAACAGTAGTTAAAATACATTGAAAGTAGAGGAGTAATAACAAAAATACTCTGCACATTCTTTAATATGCACAGTATTTTTGTTCTTACTCCTCTACGTTGTACGTATTTGGTTTTGGTTGAATTATCGCTAAGGTAGTAACGTATTTTAGTTATTTACTTAGGAATGATGCAATTCTCTATATAGTAGCAATAGTGTTTTACAAGGACTATTTGTTTGTTTGTTATTGAGCTATTTGTTCTGTGCTCACCAGGGGTATCGAAACCCGATTTTTAGCAAAGTAAGTCCAAAGACTTACCGCTTTTAAAGGCTACAATTGCAAGCAGTAATTTCTTCGTCGTAAAGTATCTGTGTTCAGAAACCATGCACCTAATTATGAATTTTTAAAAAACTATGGTGAACTTCAAATAATTATTCAAACTTTTCTATATTTTATTTATACAATGTTCAACTGTATGCCATCATTAGAGTTTATTACACATATCTTATGCTCCTGATGAAGGCGTACAGCCGAAATGATGAGTAATAAATAAATAGGTAAAACTCTCTGGGGTTTACTGTTATTTCATTTATTCATAATTACGTTTACGGTACTCTAGTTAGCATTACGTAAATCAAGTAAAAATAAAAACTTTTCCAATTAATATTTTAATAATATTATGGTGTTTTGGTTTTGTTTTAAAGGTGTCACCCCAGTATTGAAGATCAGGTGAGTTTTAACTTAATGAAGATGACATAATGAAGAATAACTCAGAATTAGTACGGAAGTTGAGAAGTATCGAGGGCAAAGAAATCTGAACATATTTCAGTGAGACAGTGATTATATATATTTTTACCAGTTTTAAATGTTCAGAAAATAACTAATAATGCGGAGACTGGAATCTACCCCTAACTACTGAGTATTGTAACTGTAGCTTGAATTTTGAAAGTTGTAAATTTAAGTTTTCGGTCATTTTACCGTTTCACAACAGTTTATATTTCCGGCCGAGTGGTCAGCGTGCTGCCACTGGACTGTGAACCTAAGAGTTCCAGGCTCGCATCTCGTTGCTACGATAACTTGTCTTGCGCTTGGAAATTGTGTATGCGTTAGCCGTACAAGTAGTACGGAGTATTGTTAATTTTAACTGACTTCTTGTTGTACTGATTTGTTCCCTTTATAAAAAAAAAAAAATGTACTCTGACATTGACAATTTTACTTTAAACGAATTACGTTGTTTTAAATCTTTATCCTTATGTACTAGGGTACGTGTGTTTTTATGTAGGAAAACAAGTGGTAATTATATTTTGAAATTAATTACTCCAGTCTGTGTACCAGTTGCCATTACTGGGATGAGTGGTATGTTTATATTGACAAATATATATACAGGCCAACAGTGATGCAATATGATTTGAACTTGATTTTGAAATATATATGAAAACTAAACCACTTTATAACCTTTTCTTTTAAAATACTTTTGATGCATTTCTTCAATATCAGTAAGAAATCTTCCACCTAGGGGTAGACTGGCCATATCAGTGGTTGGTGCAGTCACTGGGTTAATCCAACAGTTTTAACCCAAAACTGGCCTGCCAGACTATTAATATCAATTGAAAATATAATATTTAGTTACTTTAATATAAAGTTATGAGTTTTAAGCTGTGCATACAATTGTAACTTAATTTCGTTTAAGTCTTGAACTCCCCTCCCAAGAGGCTAGGGCCTATCCAATAGCCACACCCTCCCCCAATCCACTCTTGCTTCCACATGTAATTTGTAATTGTACGCTGCTTTGAAAACACTTATAAGTTAACTTCTTAAAACTGTCAGCCCATGGTTAGTTCAACAGTTATAGTAGCAGGGCTGACAACTTTTAGAAATATCTTTGAGTGCGACTTTTTAAAAAGAAAAATTTTAACGTGCTAAAGTGCTTGGAGTACCAAATACTGCCACATCCCAGGGAGATATGGAGCATATTCCTACAGAAAATTTTGTGCTATTCAATTAAACAAATTGGTGCAATCTTATACATTTTTTAGATCAGTATGATGCTGAATTTGACTTGAATCCAGTTGGTCAACCAACCAAAATGCAGTATAGAAAGCTAGTAATTTGACCAAAACATGAGATTTTTTTTACTAGTGTGTGCAAGTGTAAGAATAGGCCCTGATATACGAGTTTTAATAGCTCTGTACTAGCCATGCAGGACATGTGACAAACCCTTATCTTAAGTAATGTGTCTTGGTTTATAACCCTTGGAACCTGTTGCATCTTCTTCATTTACTTACTTTACTGTAAGTAAAGTTTACACAACTTTATAATGTCACAATCACTTTGGCTCACGGAAACATCTGAATGAAATTTTTGTTCAGGATCAAATTCTTCATTTATCCAAATAACAAGGAATCTATTTTGAAATGTTTTCTTTCTTTTTTTCTGGTCATATTTTTAAATATTACATTGTATATAAAATAAACAACCTGCTCTGCAGGTGTACTTCAAGCTTTTGTGGATTTTAATTTTAATGTAATTTGTTAACTCGCAAAACCACTGACACATCTCTTCCATATTTCCCAAAATGCTTAAAGATTTTCAACAAAATATGTCTTTAATTATCAGATCTTTTAGACAATGAATAGTCATAATTGCTTACTAGCATCAAACCAGTCTAATGGTAACAGTTAAACTCTGAGGACTACATCAGAGTCTAATGCATGTACACTATGCATCTGGATCCTTCCCCTAATAACAATTACTCTAGTGCCTTCTTACAGTGTATACTGATTACAGTGCCAAATTATAAATAATTTCATATTTATCATAATTTCTGGTCTTGTAGATAAGATGGGCATAGAAATATTAAAAGATGAAATACATGCTAAATCCATTAAGCATGTGTATAAATAATGCCTATAAGAGAGCATGTTACTATAGTAGTAACTGGAATTACAGGAAGCAGTCAGATGCAAACCATTAGTACTCTGACCCTGTAACTAAAATTAACTTCTAATCAGAGGTAATTAAATATACTGTCTATACATTCTTACTTATAAAGATTAAATTGTATTGTGTTATCATTTGGATATCCTCACTCTTAGCAACATTTTTGGCCATAAACCCAATAATATCTCGGTGTTTGGCCAGCATAGAAGATTTAGGTTAGCTCTAAATCTATAAGTTTAAAATGCACAGTAATCTTTATTATAAACGTATAGTAATAATAAAATTATAAAAAGTTATTTTAAACATTAACTAATAATGTTAGTATAAGTAATGTTAAAGAATGAATATAGTATACTGTTAATTTGAATTACATTAAAGGAAGAATAGAGTATAAGTTGATTACAGAAAACAAATACTAGTGGTTTTCTTCATGCACTATCATAGATTTAATGTGTCTTGAAGAACTTGACATTGCTATATACAGAACTTAATATCACCATCCCTAACAATGTCTTGTTACCAATAAGAGCCAATTCAGTGGCTCTAACAGCATACATTTAGAGTAGCCTGATATCTGAGAAAAATTACTATAATTCTTATGTTTAACTATAGTCAAGTAGCAGAACAGTAGATAGTAAATACCTAATAAGTTATTAATAGAATCGTACATTAAATAGCAAGAATATTTATACTCTAATTAAAGTATAACAAAGCATATTAAAAAGAAAAATAATGTACTAAACATACTATTGTATGGTGGTATTCCTTCAGCTTTTGTTAATTATTATTACTATGTTATATTTTATTTAGCTTTTCTCCTTTTTATTTAACCTGTCTCTTGACAACTCGCACCTCATTAGAGTTAATTGTAACATTATTCTGACACTAGTTGGTACCGGGGTCTTTGTCATAGTAGCTGTAGTTTTGTAGATGAGTTTGTTACATATTAAGTAAATCACAATGACATATATATTTAACTGTTGGCTCATCTGGGCTGTTCCATCCACTAAACTAATCTTTAAAATAAAACACTCATAGCCAGTCCCTGCATTTAAATATTTATCAAACTTTCCCTTAAATTTACTACATCAACCACATCTGAAGGAAACCCATTCCAGAAGCCAACCATCGTGTTAGAAAATAAAACTGGCTTAGCTGACACTGACTTCTACTCTGTCAAAATTTATATTTGGGTCCCCTTACCATTCTCTGTGTAAATAAGGTGATGAATTGTTTTGTCGTAGCCAATAATTGCCCCACACGTAGCAAATAAAAGTAAACATGCAAAAAATAACTGGAGACTGCATAAGGCAGATGATAAAGAATATAGAGTTTTAAAGTGGATATTCTTTGAAAGTTAGTTAGAGCTTAAAACTGTTGTGAGTTATAATTAATCCAGAAGTTCATATGTGTTTTTATTATTAAGCAGATTTTATATTAATATTAAAAGTTAGGATTTTTTTTTCCTGACTTCTTTTTTCAAGGTTATATTGATGTATCAGAAGTGTGGAGTTTGATTTTGTCACTTGTACAATTATGAGTCTGATGTTTTGAAATTGTGAATTTTAAAGATTTTGTGTAAAATATATTAGTAGTAATTAAATTTCAGTAAAATAATTTATAAATGTGAACTAAATATTTGCTTTACAGTAAAGTTACAAATTATTTTTTGCATGTTTGGGATCACTGTCTTGCTGGAAGAAAGAAACCTGAGGGAATATTATGGATAACAATCTATCCACCTGTATCTTTCAAAAATCATTACAACCCTTTAAATTACAGCACATTGCAAAATGACCAGAAAGAAAAAATCTGGCATTTTATAAAAAATGTCAAGTATGATGGTAAAAAATTGCTATCATAAGAAAAAATCCTAATTTTTTGGCTAGTAATTTTTGCAGTTTATTAGTTTAATTAATAAAAAATTTGTTTTAACCAAATTATGTTTAAAATCAGAACCAACATGAAGTCTTTCAAAGTATGAGTAGTGTGAACAAGTTTTGGATTATTGCATGTTGTATTATCGGAGAGTACAGTGAAGTTTAGTACTTTAAAATAGTTTGACTTATTTTACCTACTACTTTATAGAGAGCAAATTGAAAAGAAGAGTTCAGTTTTACTTTATTTGAAGAATATCAATGCTTGAAAATAAATTGGTTAGGACTATTTCACTTTATTTCACTAGTACTAAACAAAAAAGTTTCATTTTGGTTTTATCTTTCTTTTAAAGTTCAATATTGTGGAACGGCACAAATCTGATTCTCGAAGTTTAACTTGGAAAGCTCCTTTTAATATTAAGATTTTGCCAAAAATATTTAATCAGTACAAAAACCTAATGTAAATATTTCATTTTTTACCTTTGTGAGGATACTTGCTTTGTACTTTACTCGTCTTTTGAGTGTGTGTTTTCATGAAAATATGTTTTCAGAATGTATCATGGCATTTGCCAGGTTGTTTTTCTGATTTAAGTGGTATTTTCTTTTGTATTCTGTACAGTTTATGTCCTAGTTTTAAGGACTGAATCACTTTTGTGTAGACTTCCAACATCACTGACTGAGATGCAGCATACATTCATATTGGTTCCCCAGCATGCTTTACTGTAGATGTTGTATGGTGAACCATTCTCCTCTCTGCCACTGAACAAACAATTTGAGTGTTTGTAAAGAGTACCCTTCTGCTCTGCTCATTCTATTGGTTGAAGTCTGGTGTCTGTTTCAGTCTTTTGATTTGGTTATCTTTCCTAACTAGTAGATTTTGAGCAGCTGCTCATTCATTGTGTCCACTCTGTTCTCATGTGTATTTTCATGTTTTGGATGTAATATTCACACCTGTTTTTACAGCTTGGTCATTACCAAGACTTCTACTGGATTGTAATGTGTACTTACAGAGCACAACCTGAGATATTGGAATCACTTTTGAAGAGTTTGGCCTTTGTGCCTCATCCACTTTTATTACCAATGTTTCACATACCCTCTTCTACATTTCCATACATCTCCTGAAACATTAAACCTTTCCTCAAGCTGGAGTAGCTTTCACTAGCTCAGACACATTTGTATATGGTCTTTCTTTCCTTGGAACCATGAGTGCATTCCTCACCTACTGCTGGGAATAGTATGACCACTTTTACTTTTATAGCTGATGTATTGTTGATTTGTTGGATAACTACTCTGGTGTAGTTATATTTTCATATAATAAAAAGGGGAGCAAATTCATAATTATTTCCAATAGTGTATTCTACCTTGTATTTTTATTAATGTATTTTAAAAATATCTATATATTTTTATCCAAATTTTACAGACATTTGTTAATCATACAAAACTGAAAGGATGGACAGAAGTTGTGGAAACATTTCTCAAAAAGCAGTTCTTATTATTCTGATATATTTTCTGATGAGAATTCTCCAGGTAAGTAAAAATGCCAGTTACACCAATAAAATATAAATGAATTTATTTCATGATGCAGTATATGCTGTATTGTAATTATGTATGGTTTTGTACCAGATGCATTGTAGCTGTTTATGGTTTTGTGTAGGGTGTGATGTGGCTGTTTATGGTTTTGTGTAGGGTGTGTTGTAGCTGTTTATGGTTTTGTGTAGGGTGTGCTGTAGCTGTTTATGGTTTTGTGTAGGGTGTGCTGTAGCTGTTTATAGTTTTGTGTAGTGTGTAATGTAGCTGTTTATGGTTTTATGTAGGGTGTGATGTAGCTGTTTATGGTTTTGTGTAGGGTGTGATGTAGCTGTTTATGGTTTTGTGTAGGGTGTGATGTAGCTGTTTATGGTTTTGTGTATGGTGTGTTGTAGCTGTTTATGTATTTGTGTAGGGTGTGCTGTAGCTGTTTATGGTTTTGTTTAGGGTGTGATGTAGCTGTTTATGGTTTTGTGTAGGGTATGTTGTAGCTGTTGGTTTTATGCAAGATTATTAAAAAGCAGTCTGTAAGATTGTTTCAGTACAAAACTGTAATTTTTCTCCTTCCTTACCCATCAAAATGTAACCCCTTAAATTATCAAAAATAATCTGTAAATTTGTTACAGTACAGAATTACAAATCTCTTCTTTCATAGCTATAAAATCATTGCCCCACCTCAGCTTATAAAAAAAGCAGTCAGTAAGATTTTTACAGTACAAAACTATTTTTTATCTCCTTCCTTAGCAATCAAAATGTAGCTCCTCACCTGTCAAAGGAAAGAAGTAGAACAAAAAACTCATGATTTCTTGTTAGCTAGTATGGACAAAAACAATGGCTCGACTTGCAGTAGTAAAGTGAAAATTGAGACTAAGTTATATGAAGGTGTGCAAGACTTCAAAATTTAATAAGATTTGTATCCAACATAATCTTAACAAAAACTCTGAGTTAATCAAATAGCCTAATGGTGTACTTTGAATACATAAATACAATTTAAATGTGGACTTTCTTTTGCTCTAAAGATACCACTTTCATTAGATATTGCTACATTCTCAATTATAAAAATGTATACATTGCCTTAATAATCCATTGTGCTAGTAAAATTTATTCAATTACAGAATGAAGTAATAACCCCAGCTTGAGAAGGTCAATACATAATTAGAAATTAAAAGGACAAGGATATTTAATTCCTTAGTCATTTTATGTATGACTAGTGTTAAGTATGTAATGACCTAATTAGAGTATTATGTTATTCTGTACAATTACTTTAGAATAAAAAACAAACAAATTAATTAATTTAGTAACAAAAATAAACTGTATGC
>NW_013667059.1:279884-291855 GCF_000517525.1 Limulus polyphemus
ATATATATATATATATATATATATATATATATATATTTCTTTTTACAATTTTTTTTTTACATTTGGTTGAATGTTGATTTAAATGCTAAACGTTTTTTTACCATTAAAACTTGTGTACTTGAGAATGATCACACCAGTAAATGAAACATCATGCCTGTTTTAAAAATATCTTACATACTGTTAAAGCTGTAACTTGTAAAAACAATGGTGTGATAATGTAACTAACTGAGCCATATACATTATAATGTATTATTACTCATAGCCATTCACACTTAGTTGAACTCCATACAAAATTTATGTGCAGCTTGTCCATGATAGAAAGTATAGTGACTAACACAGTATTATTAGCCAATCAAAAAAGCAAACTTTTTCCTAATGTTTTCATCCCCTTTTAGTGGATTGTACCAACATTTCTTTTGTACAAACTACAGTCTTTTTTAAACAAAAAAAAAGGACTGAAAGATATTTTCTTGTGGGCTTCAAATATTTGAGTTTGTAATTAGGGAATTTACTGATGATTTTGGTCAAGGAGTGGAGTCAACATTACGCGTGTAGTGTGGGCATGGATAAGTGTACAGGAAATTGTGATGCTGTCTTGAGTAAGAGTCTGTCCTGGGCACTATTCATCTGTCGGACAACATGGAGGCTTAAGTTAGTTGTCCAAGGAATTTTTTAGTTGTCTCAGATGACTGTTAAAATTGAGCCCTAGTATGGCGGTAGTGTTTGAAGATGATTAAACCACAAATTTAATCAGTTTTTATAAACCTTAAGCATCACTCCTCTAACAATTGGATGAGTGAAGAATAAAAGTAACATCACTCCCCTGACTCTTGAATAAGTGAGGAGTAAATGTAACATCACTCCTCTGGCTGTTGAATGAGTGAGGAGTAAATGTAACATCACTCCCCTGGCTGTTGAATGAGTGAGGAGTAAATGTAACATCACTCCTCTGGCTGTTGAATGAGTGAGGAGTAAATGTAACATCACTCCCCTGGCTGTTGAATGAGTGAGGAGTAAATGTAACATCACTCCCCTGACTGTTGAATGAGTGAGGAGTAAAAGTAACATCATACTCCCTGACTACTGCATGAGTTTAAGTCAAAGTAACATCACTAAATGAGTGAAAAGTAAGATATGTTATAAGTACATACAAGTTAGAGTATTATTATAGAGGAATTACACTAACAGTTATGTATTAAAGGGAAGATAACTAAAATGTTTTCTTATAGTTACATTCACTGATAACAGTCAGTATGAACCATCTCGTACAACTTGGATATATGCATACACTGAAAGACAAAGTTTTATTTTGTAACAACTCCATCTGTGTTAATAGGTAGAAGGAGAAACAGGACAATGTGTGATGAACACAGAATGTGGTGTGGATCCAGTCACTAATCTAAAAGCTCCATGTGCCAGTTCTGTTCCTGCTAAGCCTCTTAGAAATGAGACAAGTGTCAAACTACTTCATCAGCTATGTGGCAAGGCTTTTAAAACAGGTTAGAGAAAGATTAGAAATCAGTTAATTTTTTGGTTAAAATAATGCAAACTTAATTTGTTTTTGAATTTAAAATAAAATTGTACTGACAGGTTTTTTATGCAACTTGTGAGTTTTTTGAAATTTTCATATATAATATATCCAAACATTTTATTGAAATGTGAAAAGATGGGTATTGACCTTAGGGATGTGATTTATCACAGTAATGTTGATACTCTGCTCATTGTAACAAGTAATTTAACTGAAACGTGATGAGGCAGATTTTGACCCCTGATATGTGTCACAGTAATGTTAATATAATGTTCAGTGCTACATTGTAACAATAATTATTTTACTGAAATCTTAATTTAATGTTAATAAAAAATACCCTTGATGGAAAAAGGTCTGCCTTTCAAAACATTCTAGATAACATAATTACTTTCCTCCAGTCCTATAACATGATTTCCTTTCTCCATAACTACTACATGATTACTTTCCTCCACTCCTATAACATGATTACCTTCCTCCAGTCCTATAACATGATCACCTTCCTTCATAACTACTACATGATTAGCTTCCTCCAGTCCTATAACATGATTACCTTTCTCCATAAATACTACATGATTATCTTCCACCAGTCCTATAACATGATTACCTTCCTCCAGTCCTATAACATGATCACATTTCTCCATAACTACTACATGATCACCTTCTCCAGTCCTATAACATGATCACCTTTCTCCATAACTACTACATGATCACCTTCTCCAGTCCTATAACATGATTACCTTCCTCCAGTCCTATAACATGATTAACTTCCTCCAATCCTATAACATGATCACCTTCCTCCAGTCCTATAACATGATCACATTTCTCCATAACTACTACATGATCACCTTCTCCAGTCCTATAACATGATTACTTTCCTCCAGTCTTATAACATGATTACCTTCCTCCAGTCCTATAACATGATCACCTTCCTCCAGTCCTATAACATGATTACTTTTCTCCATAACTACTACATGATCATCTTCTACAGTCTCATAATGTATTTTTCAGTGAATTTTGCACTACTAATTATTAAAATCTAGAAATTCCCTTACTTGTAATATACTTCATGAGGATTTTCTGCAGTAAACCCACAGACAATTGTGCAGGTTGTGAATCAGTTTTAAAGAGAAACTGTAACCACAGTATATAGTTACAAACTTTCTGGTTCTGGATATATATATATATTATATTGGTGAAACGGGTAGAACTATTAAGGAACACCTTTGAGCTCTGAATACATCTGACAGTAAAGTCGGTGGCTGAAGATTTTGTTGACAAACGATATAATTGATAACAGCAAACATTCTTACTCACTGCTCCAGTTTTCTAGATAGCAATTTCAAAGAAGAATTATTAATTTTAGAGAATTAGCAAGCCACAGTTAAACAAAAAATCACTTTGGACTTTTTAATTATTACTGTTTGTATTTAATTAGTATAATAATATATGTGTGCTTTAAATAGTATAATTTTATCTGTTTGCATGTACGTTCAATTTCACAATGTATAACAATATAATTTTACAACATTTGCTTATATATATATGTTATTGTGTAAAGTACACCTTATTGCAAACACTCAAATTATTTTTAAATCTTTTCTATAAGCTTAAATGAGTTAACAAATATCTTGTTTGGCTCTCTGAAGCCATATTGGTGAAATTTTGGCTTAAGTGAAACCAGTTATGTTTTCTGGAGTAATGGGTCATGTTTTTTGTTTTTTTAACAATGAATACAATTCTCCACTTCAGACTTGAAACTCTCATACTTTTCTGAAGTATTGTTATTTTGAATGAATTTTTTTTCAAAAATGTGAAAATATAGTGTTATTTAAAACCCAATAGTTGCAAAAAGTAAAACAGAGTTATCTAAGTGAATAATCTTATTATTTATTTGGTAGAATACAAGTATATGATTTTGTTTGCCATAGATTTTGATAGTCCTGTATGCTGTGATGAGTATCAATTATCATCTCTGGGCGATCAATTAAAGGGACCACTAGCTCTTCTACTTCAACGCTGTCCATCCTGTTTTACCAATTTGGCCAACTTATTTTGTATGATGACTTGTTCTCCAGATCAAAGTTCATTTATTCAGGTATTAACAGTTCTTATAACATTTTGCTTACATAACAACTTGGTTTGAGGTCACTGAATTTTAATTTTTAAATTACATCTATACCATTTAAATGGAGTATTAAGAAAGTTTAGTTAACTTAAGAATAATTAGATTATGAATGTCTAGTAATGTAAACTGTACACTTTTTTTCCTCTTATTGAACCCTCATTTCTTATTTTGTAACTGCTTTAGTCATACTGAATAATTTATATACATATTACATGGTGAACATAATATCTGTTCTGATGATATAACATATATATATATATCTATATCACTGTGCAGTGATGTGCAAACCTTTTCATGGCATCCCCTCTCTAAACATGCATCACGGCATCCCCTCTCTAAACCCCATATATAAATAAAATACTTCTTGATGTGGCAAACAGTTTCAGTTTATTTGGCAATTTAGTTTATAGGATGGACTTGAGTTTGGAATAAGATGAGATCTGTTCTTGGTTGAATTGTTGACACAGCAACTCGGAGATTCCCCTCTACTTGCAGATGAGAATGCTATTTTCTTTTTCATTTCTGTCAGAGCAGAAAATACTGACTCACATAGATTCATTGATGTGAAAGACAAAAGCACATTCATCACTTTTCTTGACAGGTCAGAGTATTCTTTGTGAACCAGCATCCAGAAGTACCTAGGTTTTAACTTGAATTCTTCCTAAAGAGTTTTATCACTGGAAATTTATGGGCTTGTCTTCAACTGACCTTGGCAGGTGAAAAGTTATGCTACCATTAAATGGATTTCAAAACTATTCATGTTCTCCCATTGATTCTTGGATTGATCTGCAGATTAACACTGAAGGTTTTTGAGATGAATAGAAACAATGTCACAAATAACACTGTGATTTTACTAATTTTCTTCCAAGATTTCTTTGAGACATGGAAGCATTTCACAGTTTCCATTTTGATACTGGTTTTTACCACAGGACAATTTATTTGCGAAATGCAGACACTTTGTCACTGAGCTGCAAGATTGGTGAGGTTATCAAAATATGAGGTAAATAGTACAATACTAGAAGTATCCATAAAATGTGTTGTTAGTGTGGAGTTGCAGTGTAGCAAAAAAAATAAATTTTTTCAGCTGTTAGGTGCAACTGAGTACCTTCCCATGAGACAATCTGTGCAGCAGGAGCTTTTACATGGATCACATTTCTCCACAAAGAATGGAAAACAGTCTGCTGTTTGGAGCTCTTGATTTCACAACTTTGTTTACTTTGGGTTGCACTTTCTTTGAAGCTAGAGTTTCCCTGTGTATGAAGCAATGTGTAAATGTTACATATTGAGCAAGAGCATTTACTTTAGGTCTAAACCCTTTCTTTTTTTCTTAAATGCACCTCCTTATCGGTGCATACCCCAACACAATTAATCCAAGAAAGATTGTTTGTGATGAAAAAATCATCAATAAGCAAGAATATTGCTCCTCTGTAACTCCAGTGCTTGAAATAAAAATAGAAACTTTCACGCACTTCCTCTTTGTAACATTATTGTAAAAATACTGGTAGCTGAGATCAATTTCCCAAATCCGTCATTTTAATCAACTTGTATGGCTCATTTTGGACTCTTCTGGATGCCTTTTATCAGTTGTTTTTATGTCAGCAGAGATTATATCTATTAATTACTTTTGTGAGAATTGATATAACTGTAATTTTGATTAATCAATTGGTGAAATAATCAAAAATGCTAATTTTGATTACTGATTAATTCATGTAACACTGATTGATGTGGGATCTTTGGAAATTAGCTTAAACAGAAAGTATAGAGATTGAAATAGAAAAGCCTATCAGAACCTACTTAAAGACCATGATAGACAGTAATCTGTCATCATAGCAAAAGATAGTTCTTACACCAAAGACAGTGAGAAATCTGGCATGGCATTTATCTCCTTGGGGAACAACAACTGCATAAGGCTGATGGAGCATACAAATTTCACACAAGCGACACAAGGGTGGATGTGGAAACTGTAAAGCAAGCTCTCCTCTAGAGTGCTGAAAGCAACAAACCACAAATAGACCAACATAATATTTGTGACTGATTCACACTCAGAACTTCTTAAAATTTCAGAGTGTTGGTCCCCAGATGGATGGTAGAAATTAAAGCAACTACATAGTAAGACCATCACCTGGATTTATGTGCCAAGCTATGCAGTGCTAAAGCTAAATGAGGAAATGACAAGCAAAAGATGGGGAATCATTAAGACAGTATGTAGTAAGAAAACTACTGGTTATGTCAGAAAAAAAGTGTTTCACTTTCCATTAGGCAGTGGATTTCCACATGAGAAGTTAGTGTCTGTTAGCACAGGCTCTGGGGTTGATACTCAGAACTCAACTCAAAAAAGAAACTTGTTCCCATTTTTTAATTCATGTTCTAAAAATGTCATTTCCTAGTTTTAACATACATAATTACATAAATGGGGCATCAGCTTGTGTTTCCTAAAGCCTTGTTAATATTGTGTTTAAATGTTTTATTTAACCTTCATCTTCAGTATTCTTCTGTATCTTTAAATGTGTCTTTGCTCAGATTGAAGATATAGTAAAAAATGTTTTTTTTTCCCTCTTATTATAGGTTACCAAAACAAATGAAACTAGCCAAGGCAAGGAAATGGTCACTGAAATAAGTTACTACATAACAGATGCTTTCTCTGTAGGCCTATATGCCAACTGTGAAAATGTGCAGTTACCCTCAGGAAATATTAGAGCTATCATTGTTCTGTGTGGTAAATGGGGTGATAAGTGCACTCCACGTCACTGGTTAGAGTTTATGGGAACTCATGACCCTTCACCTTTTCAAATAAACTTTAAGTATTATGAAGGACCAGTACATGTTGGAAATCAAACTTACTTGCCAATGGACACACACATTATTCCATGCTCTCAAGCAGTTACTCCTCGTGGTGAGGCTTGCAGCTGTGTAGACTGTCCTGCAAGTTGTGATACCCCCATGTTTCCTACTTTTCCTCCACCTCCACTTGAATGGCATGTTTGGGGGATACCAGGAATGTGGGTGGTTATGAGCTTTGTTTTCATTGCAACTGTTATAGCAGTGGTGATCGGTTTTGTCTTGAGTACTCTACTTGGAAAAAGGGAAGAAGGTAAGGTCAGATTAATAATAAAACTTTCACTGTTGAGTGTTTCAGGGTAAATTAAATTCTAGTTATGTACACTGGAGAGAGAACAATAATAAAGTTGCCACTACTGTGGTGTTTCAGGGTGAGTGAAAGCTTTATTATTACACTCTCCAGTTTACATAACTAGACCTGAATGAAAGCTTTATTATTACACTCTCCAGTTTACATAACTAGACCTGAACTCACCCTGAAACACTACAACGGCCGTTGTAGTGTTTCAGGGTGAGTTCAGGTCTAGTTATGTAAACTGGAGAGTGTAATAATAAAGCTTTCACTGTTGTAGTGTTTCAGGGTGAGTTCAGGTCTAGTTATGTAAACTGGAGAGTGTAATAATAAAGCTTTCACCCTTATAATGTTTCAGGGTGAGTTCAGGTCTAGTTATGTAAACTGGAGAGTGTAATAATAAAGCTTTCACCCTTATAATGTTTCAGGTGTTAAAATGAAAAATATCTCATTGTAATTTTTGAAGGAAATAAAGCGTAACTTGTTGATGTTTCACAAGACTTGCATACTAGTGAAATCTAAGGATTAGAAGAAGTCCATTATGTATAAATCTTAGGACCCTCTATAGTTATTATGACTGTAAGATGATGAATGTAGTGCTTGTGAAATTATACCATCCATATATGTTTAACCTACAATATAGTAATTGTTTTCTTTATTACATATGTAGGGTTTGTCTAGATTCTTTTTCATAACTACCAGTACTGCAAGAGAATGCATCTATATATTTTTAACCTATAATATTTGTATTATGTTCCTTGGTACTAATAATTTTTTCCCATAACTGTTAGTACTGTAAGGGTGTTATCTACATAGACTTAAACTTGTGTGCTACGTTCAACATTATCATTGTATTGAGAGGGTGTTATCTACATAGACTTAAACTTATGTGCTACGTTCAACATTATCATTGTATTGAGAGGGTGTTATCTACATAGACTTAAACTTATGTGCTACGTTCAACATTATCATTGTACTGAGAGTGTGTTATCTACATAGACTTAAACTTGTGTGCTACATTCAATATTATCATTGTACTGAGAGGGTGTTATCTACATAGACTTAAACTTATGTGCTACGTTCAACATTATCATTGTATTGAGAGGGTGTTATCTACATAGACTTAAACTTGTGTGCTATCTTCAACAATTTCATTGTTACACTTAACTACAAGATAATGTATTAACACATGAGTAATATCACCAAACTGTAAGTAAACTGTCAGAGTTGTGAGAATAGAATGATTTTATTGAAGTTGACATCCCTTTTTAATTTAACAAGAAAAATCAAAGTTATATTGTTAAATCTTTCAGCAAAAAAAAATCAGTTATATTGTTAAATCTTTCAACAACAACAAAAAAATCAGTTATATTATTAAATTTTTCAACAACAACAACAAAAATCAGTTATATTGTTAAATCTTTCAACAACAACAAAAAAATCAGTTATATTGTTAAATCTTTCAACAATAACAAAAAAATCAGTTATATTGTTAAATCTTTCAACAACAGCAAAAATCAGTTATGTTGTTAAATCTTTCAACAAGAACAGCAAAAATCAGTTATGTTGTTAAATCTTTCAACAAGAACAGCAAAAATCAGTTATGTTGTTAAATCTTTCAACAACAACAGCAAAAATCAGTTATATTGTTAAACCTTTCAACAGCAAAAATCAATTATATTGTTAAATCTTTCAACAACAACAAAATATTAATTATATTGTTAAATCTTTCAACAAAAATAAAATCATAGTTGTATTGTTAGATTTTTCCACTCCTTTCGGCACACTAGCTGCTTTTGTTTCCTTTTCCCAATTGATCTTTTGTATAATCAAAACATTTCACAGAAGACTAGTTTTTCCTTCAGTTTTTGTGTGTGTAGCAGCACATTTCATGTGTAACACAGCTAATCATTTTTCTTTATCCAAAAAATTATTTTGATATTTTATATATGTAGACAAGTAATACATATATTTATAGAGTTACCCTTGAGTAAATCATTCGTTATTAGAGTAGTATTTGTTTGTAAACTGATACTTTACTAGATTAATCTATGTATTTTATCTCCCAGATACAGACAACTTGCTAGACAGCAGTGAAGTGACTCCTCAGGAGGAAGGGGCAGTACATCCATTCCATGATTATAGTAATAATACTCTAGTAAAAGTAGGAGTATACTTAGAATCAAGACTGGAAGATTGCTTTGTATATATGGGAACATGTTGTGCTTCACACCCAGTCCTAGTACTGTTTTGTGGTGCTGTCTTAGTGGCTGTGTTTTCCTGTGGTCTGTTGTTATTTACTGTCATGTCAGATCCTGTGGAATTGTGGTCTGCAAAGCAGAGTGAAGCCAGAAAAGAAAGGGACTATTTCAATTCTCATTTTCAGTAAGATTTCTTCTGTTGTATGAATTGTAAGAATATAGAATTAGTATCATTATTCAACAAAGAACTGGTAATTCATTCTAAACCATAAATCAGGTCCCAAATTAGTAATAGCTAGCTGACAAAATAGCAGGAGGTTTTAGTGTTTAATCAGTGACCATAAGGGGGATCTAGCATTTTTTTGATAATCCAGACATGGTTATGCGTCATTAACGTCAGAGTTTTGTTTTTTAAAAAAGCATGAAATATGTATAGGAAAAAATACTCTATGGTATTTTTCAATTAACATTTTCTTGTAACTTGTTTCACATCACTTTAATACATCTTGAGTTTGAAATGACAGGTAAAAATGGTTTGTTTCATATTTTTTATATCCTTTTTACATTAAGAAGGATATAAAAGTTTACAGTGATTTAAAAAAAGTGAAATCAAGAAGCTGATGAATTCTGGAAAAGCTCATTAGTTATATTCTTTAATCACATGCTTGTTGTCTTTTTTTTTTAACATGGTAGCATTTTAAACTAATTAGCAAACATTGCTGGTGGCCAAAAACATTAGTTTCGGGCCCTGTAAGTTATCTGAAAACACAGGTGGAAATTTCCACTTTCAAATTTAAGTTAAAACACTGTCTATGGAATTTTGAGTCTGTAGTAACTTAAATTAATTTAGGTAAGTGAATAATGTTATGACATTTTGTCGAATTCATTATTCAGTATTATACAGCAGTCCAACTGTTTAATGATTGTATATATAAAACTGTCAGAAATGGTTAATGCTTTATAACTGTACTTGTAGAACTTGTATTTCTAACAAACTGACACTGTTATGCTTTGTGTTTTAAGTATCTTAAATATTTCTCATAAATGGTTTTATTTGATTGATACTAACCATTGAGTTGGCAACTCGGGTAATTTTAGTTATATAATATTAATATATAGTTGAGACAACATAGATTCACTTTATCTTTTCTCCTGCTATGTTTAGGTGCATCATATAAGTATATATTTATTGAGTACTAACCACACTCCTGAGCATTAGCAGTCAGTGAGGACTAATAGCACACACACCTTTTTCAAATACAATAATTATTGTGCTTTTAGAAGAATTTGTTCAAGTGGTTTTGGTTTCTTTGTTTTAATGTACTCTTTCAGTGCTGTAGTCTTTTTCATTGTTATGAATATATTGTTTGATACTTATTACTATTACCATAGAAAAGCTCGGTTTAGATTTTGTCTATTTTATATATATACATCTGTGTAGTCAGTAGACAAACATGGTAAAGTTGATTAAAAAAAAAAGTACATACGTGTTTTGGATGTTCATCAACAGAATTTGTTTTACCATTGTGTTTATTGTCTGTGCTTTCCTGCTTGCTCTGTACTCTCTCTATCAGTCTTACTGATTTGAATTTTTTCTTATGAATGTTCATTGGTAGATATAGTATTTATTGAATTCACTCTCTCTCATCCAAAATATCCATATTATAAGAAGGTTTCCTGCCATAGATTTTGTACTAATACTTTACAGTTTTATTTTTCTACTGTTACAACCATTATATATGTAAATAGTATATATCCACAGTTATATGCTGTACTGAACTAATATAAAGTTCTTAAATTCCACATAGACCATTCTATCGAACAGAACAAATGATTATCACCAGAGTTGGAGGAGAGCCCATAAGATACATAACACCAACTAATCAGAATCTCACTTTTGGACCAATATTTGATAAAAAGTTTCTTCATGAGGTAGGATAAGAATGTTAGAAATGTTGTTTAAATAGGAGTTATTTCTTTTTTCAGAAAGTAACTTTATAAATTTAATAATGAATGATATATATGTTTACATGTTTTAAAGCCCTTTTGTTTCCCCCACATGCTGTAGTACTACTACGTTCCCTTTTCTCTGTCATAAAAAATTGTAAACAACTACTAACAACTAATAAATGGAACACAAAGACTTGTGGGTCTTTACAGTAAAAAAATAACATATATGCTATTGAGTGTTAATAAGCAAGAGTTCACTGTTTAGTTTTAAAATGTTTATAAGATCAATTGAATAGGAATAAAAGATATGTTTGCTTCTTATTATTCTGTTACCCTATGTATACCAGATGTATACCAGAGAAAACACTTAGTCCAACATCCTCCCCTAACACTTCATCTCCTCCCTTCACACATGCTTGAAGAGTGTCCTCATTTGTCAATGAGCTCCTGCCCATTTAATTTTCTCTTCCTGCCCATAGTGCTGTATATTCATCCTAATGGATAAAATGACAATGCAGGGTATAACTTAAAAACTTGTAATTTGTGTCCAACCATAATGTTGAACATTTGTCCTAATCGACAAAATGATAACTAAACATTGTTGTCATTTATGTCAACCAATAATGTTGAACATTTGTCCTAATCGACAAAATAATAACTAAACACTGTTGTCATTTATGTCAACCCATAATGTTGAACATGTGTCCTAATGGACAAAATGATAACTAAACATTGTTGTCATTTATGTCAACCCATAATGTTGAACATTTGTCCTAATGGACAAAATGATAACTAAACACTGTTGTCATTTATGTCAACCCATAATGTTGAACATTTGTCCTAATGGACAAAATGATAACTGTTGTCATTTCTGTCAACCCATAATGTTGAACATTTGTCCTAATGGACAAAATGATAACTAAACACTGTTGTCATTTATGTCAACCCATAATGTTGATCATTTGTCCTAATCGACAAAATAAAATGATAACTAAACATTGTTGTCATTTATGTCAACCCATAATGTTGAACATTTG